>NW_028238114.1:0-100953 GCF_015680905.1 Coptis chinensis | reverse complement strand
ATTAAAGGCATTGAACCTAATGTGTGCACCCATTGCATACACCTCGAAGAAAATGCTAAGGCGTCATGAACCCAGTGTCGTCGCTAAACCCTACCATGAAAGATGTGGTCGAGGAAGTGTTAAAATTACTAGATGCGGTATTATTTACCCTATCTCGATAGTGTTTGGGTGAGTCCTTACGTGGTTCCAAAGAAATGGCATTATAGTTGATGCGAAATGATAAAGATGAATGCATTTCCGCTCATATCCCGTAAAATGGCGTAATATGCATTGACTATCGCACTTAATGCCGCCACTCGTAGCGATCACTTTCCACTTCCATTCATTGATCGGATGCTTTCGAACGTTTAGCCGGTCATGCCTATTACTGTTTTCTTGATGGTTATTCGGGTTATTTTCAGATAGTCATAGACCACTCGGCCGATCAAGAAAAAAGACAACGCTCACCGTCCATTTGGTATATTTGCATATAGATCGAATGCCATCCGCCTTTGCAATGCACCTCTGTACTTTTCGGCATGCTTCATATTTTCGATATATGGTTGAACGGTTTATGGAAGTATTCATGGACGACTTCTTAATATATGGAGATTCTTCGATAGCTGTCTATCAAATCTTGAAAAGGTCTTTACACGTTGGAAGAGAAAACCTTGTTCTTAATTAATTGGGAAAAATGCCATTTCATGGTTACTAAAGGAATAGTTTTAGGACACATCGCTTCAAAAGACGGAATCGAAGTCGACAAAGCTAAGATAGAAAAAATTGCTTCACTTCCTATACCAAAAACAGCTTCGAGACATTCACAAGATTCTTAGGACACGGGTTTCTATAGGGAGATTTATTCAATATTTCTCAAAGGTTGCTAGACCTTTAACCAATCTCCTACTTAAAGATGCCGCTTTTTGATTTCGATTTCAGTTGCAAACAAGCCTTTGATATAAAAACCGCGATTAACTACTGCTCCCATAATTCAACCACCGATTGGTCTAAACCTTTTGAATTAATGTGTGACGCGAAATATGCTATAGAGTCTGTACTAGGGCAACGCCGAGAAGATAAGCCGGTTGTCATTTACTATGTGAGTAAAACCTTTAATGAAGCTCGTAACTATACCACCACCACCGAGAAGAGTTTCTCACCATTGTATATCGTTGGATAACTTTCGTCCTTACCTAGTGGGTTCTCCAACTATTGTCTACACATCGACCATCGCGCACTTCGTTATCTATTAGCTTAAAAAGATGCAAAACAAAGGTTGATCCGATGGATTCTCCTTTTTGCAAGAGTTTACTCTCGAAATTAGAGATAAAAAGGTAGCGAAAAAATGTGGTTGCAGACCATTTATCAAGACTTGTCATGATGTTGATATCTTGATCATACCAACCTATCGTGATTCCTTTTCCTGGGATGAACACTTGTACTATTTTTTTTCGTCCCCTTGATGCACGCAGACATAGTAAATTACTTAGTTACCGAGAAAATCCCTTTATCTTGGTCTCAGAATGACCGGAAAAAGTTTTTATCCACTTGTGAAATTCTATTTCGATGATCCCTACCTCTTCAAGTATTGTTCGGACCAACTAATCCGCCCGTTGCATTCCCGACCGGGAACACAACGATGTTTATCCTTCTGCCATGAACAATCTTGTGGTGGTCATTTTAGTGGTAAGAAAACTGCGGCCAAGGTTCTACAATGTGGTTTTATTGGCCAACACTGTTTAGAGATGCACATGAGCATTGCAAAGAATGCAATCGCTGCCGCCAGCTTAGGTCGCATTACTCAACGCAATATGATGCCCTTAAATCCCATTCTAATTGTGGAAATCTTTGATGTATGGGGCATCGACTTCATGGGTCCATTTCCAAATTCTCATGGCTTCTTATACATACTTGTAGCAGTTGACTATGTGTTAAAATGGATTGAGGCATTGGCATGTCGTGTGCTTAACGATCATAAAACGGTCGCTTTGTTAAGTAAAAGAAAATATTTTATCTCGATTTGGTGTTCCAAAAGCTATAATTAGTGACGGGAAAATATTTCTGCAATAAAATTTTTGAATAATTAGTAAAGAAATATGGAGTCACGCACAAAGTAGCAACTCCATATCATCCTCAAACCGATGGTCAAGTAGAAGTCTCTATCGAGAAATCAAATCCATTTTGAAAAAAGCGTCCAATCCATCTAGGAAAGACTGGGGTCTCTCGATTATCGATGCCTTGTGGGCATATAGAACGACTTTTTAAGACACCTATAGGGATGTCTCCGTATCGCCTCGTTTTGAAAAACCTTGTCATCCGCGGTTGAACTTGAGCACCGTGCTCTATGGGCCATCAAAAGCCTCAATTATAATACTAACGCAGCGTAGCGGTAAAAAGAGAAAAATGGGTTAAATGAGCTTGAGGAAATTCGAGATGATGCCTATGATCTCTCGAAATCCTATAAAGCCAACATGTAAAGAGTGCATGACAAGCACATATTGAGAAAAGAATTCAAAGTCGGTCAAAAAATTTTGATGTACAACTCAAGATTACACATTTTTCGGAAAATTAAAACTTCGATGGTCCGGTCCTTTCATTGTCTCTGCTTGTCACCCCCTTATGGGGCTATCTCTGAAAAACGTAAATGATGGTAGCAAATTTCAAGTAAATGGCCAGCCTTTAAACATTATCATGAGTTGCACTCTCCGGATGTCGAAGAGACTCTTCTCGATGATACCCTACAATTTAATAGATTCACCGGTGTACTTCTTTCCACGTATTTAAACGGGAAAAGTATGCCATTAGGGGTAACCGGGGCCTCTTTTATTTTCTTTTCTAAAATCCCTAGAGTGTGTGGTTGCAAGCGCCGGAACCTTAGTCCACAAAACTCTTCCGAACCCGAGTATAAATGTCTTACTCGATAATCGAAAGCAAAACGTGCCTCCTGGAAAACAATGGGTACCAAAATTTCAAATCCTTCTTTCTCTTCCCTTTTCTATTCCTTTCCTCGCGAACTCCAACTCATCATTTGGTGTAAATCTCACCCATCTCGAATTGGTAATGGTCGCGTAGTACTTTTGCTCGGCGGCGTGCGCGAAGGATGGGGTGGTGTATGAATTGTCAACAACGCTTCTGTCCAGGTCTTGATCTTCTATCCGAGATGAGCCGGTATAAGGTATATTATTGTCTGACACCAGCTCAGCAGGATAAACTTCATCGTCGTCCCGTTATTCCCACAGGTTGGGAATCGTCTTGAGGATCTGACATTAAAAGACTCACATTCGTCTTGAGGATCTGACATTAAAAGACTCACAATCGTCTTGAGGATCTGACGTTAAAAAACTCACATTCGTCTTGAAGATCTGACATAAAAAGACTCAACATGTATATACTCGTTTTTTTTTATTATTAGCACCCAGCATGGTGCCCAAAGAGAGTCGTGATATGCACCATCGGACATTTCCTAGTTTGTACGGGCAATGGATTCCACCAAAATGACCCGATCAGTTTTCTATGTGATTGTTTGGTTTTGAGGCTATACCATATGTACTAAGGGGTAATATTATTATTAGACCATTGCACATTGGTCAAAAGGATGAATGCCGATCTCCAAACCCTAGGCCCCAAAACATAAAGGTTAAAGCCGCAGTCGGCTGGATTGGGTTAAGCCGAGCCGACATGAAAGTTGCCCCTTGAGTTAAGGTTTGTTGTGATGTGTTGTTTTATTTGGACTTCGGTGTTGTTGACCGTTCTTCTCGACTTGTACATTTGTATATAAAAGTGTAAATAAATAAAAACCAAAGTTTTTTTTTTAAAAAAAAAATGTTTGAATGTGATTTTTTCATATTCTAGTGGATGGCATTTTTAATGCCGATCGTTTTGATATCTCATCCGTTCAATTTAGAGTTGAAACGAATCGAATTTCCACGTTTGAAATTTCGGAACATTTCGGGACATAAAAGAAATTTTTGATATTCATTTGGGCGTGGGCCAAAATTTTGACCCGACCCAAAAATAAAAAATCCGGGTACAAAGCCCACGCGTGAGGCACCCACGCGTCCACCCCTCTCATTTCTTCTTCCACAAAAATCGGATCTTGGTCCCCCCCACACATCACTCGCGCGCGCGACAAGGCAGGTGTGAATTCGACCCACGCACGCGGGCCAAAGTCCACCAAACTCAACCCCCTTCCTCCAGCACCATCTCCTCCACCTCCTCTTGCTATTTGCACCCTCAAAAGATCATCTACATTGCGCTATGGTAGCACGAAGGAGAATCACAGTTGAGTGAAATTTCGGAAATCTTTACAATTCCGGGATGTTTCACCCATTTTTCGATGAAGAAATTGCTAGTAGAGAGTGGGAATATCTATTGCACCGAATTCCAGCTCAATACTCCGAAGATTTAGTGTTGAAATTTTACAACAATGGAGGTTTCCGGGGTGACGAATTTTGGATTACGGCGGATGGGTTGGAACGTGAACTCACGCTGGAGTTGATTTTGAATACCGCACATATTCCGATAAATTTCGAGATAGTCCGACCACATTATTGTCGTAATATCCGACCAATGAGGATTTGATGTTTGACACGCTTCTCGAGGGAGAGTATAACACTTGCTTCGAATTGCGTGTACCAGCATTCGCCGGGCGTAACCAATTAGCCGCCACTTTCGATGGCTGGCGTGCACAACGTCATTGAACTTCAAAGACGTCGACGTGAACAAGACTTTCTTGCACCTCTTTGGGATCCTACAGGGAGAGGAAGAACACTTTCTGTATGGTCCATTTCACGGGCCATATTCTTCGACCCAGCGTCAAAACGGGTCAGCTCCTCTTCTTTGTACTTGTTACTTTCGGCTTATGCTTAACTTAGGGTTCCAAACCGCTACTCTTTTCATTGAAACAAGGTCTTTCGAAAATTTTGGAATTTTTGAGACTTGTGTTTTAGACCACCGGACCCATAGCTAGAGATGACATTGAGCATGATAACGCATGCCTCCTCCTCCTCCTTCCACCACCCGTTTTTTAATGAAGATACCATCGCCCCGAATCAATACTCCTATGGGCGCTTGAGGCACATGAATACTAGTATCGCGCAGGGATGTTTCTTCACCGGAAGAGATGCTTACTTCCCAGAATGACTTCCAAAGAAAGAAATGAGAAATCGCCAAGGCGTTTCGAGAGAATGATGATGGCAACTCGGCAGAAAGAATTCCAAGATCGGGCTTACTTTCGATCTATAGGCCACATTCCGACCGGTCATTTCCACCGACGTCATGTGTCGTGAAGACGTAGAAACCCGGTTCATCTTCTGCTAACCCGGAGGATTCCCAGTAGCTGTTTATTTCCCTTGGTTTAGAAATGACTATGTCATTTATTTCCCTTATGCATTGCATTTTTATTTTTAGTGCTAAAATTATTATATATCGGTTGATTTCTCATAATTTTGTATCTCCAGACGGTTTGAATGAGAAATTATTTATGTTATGCGAATATAGTACTTTCAAAAATATGAGTTTGCTCCTTGATTCATTGGGCCTACTCTCAAAGCCCAACGGTCAGAACCCAACGGACTGATCCAAACAGTCAGATGCCCAACGGTCAGAAATCAAGTTATAAATACAATTCTCCTTTCCTACTTTCACTCATTCCCTTCTCTCATTCTTCACAAATCCTCAATTTCTTGAACATAATGAATCAAATAGACCGATGGGAAAAGGAGCAACGCGAATGGGCTATCACATTAATCGTGATAACAGTGTTTATCATTATTCTCTTGTCACTCATGTATAACATGATCCAGAACATCTAGATCTATGTAACCTTTTTTTTTTTTTTTTTTATGATTTTCATTTTGTATATTAGTATGGTATGTGTTAAATAATTCTCACACATTTGTACGGATTACGTATTAAATGGAGAAGTTCCGTATTAAATATTTGTGTATATTAGTTGTCTTTTTCCTCTAAAAAAATAAAAAAAAAAAATATATATATATATATATATATATATATAAAATAATAAAAATAATAAAAATAATAAAAAAAATAATAATAATAAGTAAATAAATAAACAAACCATAACAAAGAAAGGCCATCCAAAACTCACTAAAATAATTAATGGATACACATGGTGTTCCAGAGAAAATCGGCAAGACGTTACAAGGTACACATAACACTTGTCACACATGCACTTCAATTATTCTATCCATATTCTATTCTTGAGTTATGATCATCATTTCAAAATTACGTGTAAGTCTAACTACCCCGTGAAACTTTCCTCCGTATTTTCTAACATTAAACCATCTCATTAATTGTATTTGGATATCCTGACATGACAAAGACTTCTTCAGGGATCCCCTATGATCTTTATTCATAATCACATGGGTCATTAACTACACTTGGACTCCAGATTGGTATAGACTCATAGATTGGCTATAAATCTCTTCTTTTTCAGCCATTCTTATTCAAACAATTTTCACTATCCTTCCCTCAGTAATGGCTCAACCAAGAAAAATAACGGCAGAGAAAAGACTACACCAAAACTTTCGAAGAGGGCCGGTTTTCTCCTTATTTTGACACCGAAATCATACGTCGTGGATGGACGCCTTTTCTATATCATTCAGCAGCTGGTTATTCCTGAGAATTGGTTTTGATGTTCTACCAATTTAGCGGATCTGAAGATGGAAAATTCTACTTCAATGCCTATGGACAACGATTGGAATTGAATAAGGAAATGATCTCCGACATACTTCAAATCCCAATAAATACCCAGGAGTCCCTTTTTCAAGAGTCATCATTTGATTCCGCAAAAACTTTACTACGAGCTACCGTATCTCATGGCGACGTCGAAAATACACATCACATTGTTCTTCAACGCTCTTTGAAACAGAATCAACGTGTTATGCTCCACTGGTTGGGACATAATGTGGTAGGTACATCACACCAATCAGAAGTCACAAAGCCTCAACTTCACCTACTTTGGATTTTGCAAACTCAAAGAGATGACTTTTGTCTAATCCAACACCTCTGGAACGTAATCACCAAGAAAACAAGAAGGTCAGCACCCCTACCCACTTTAGTAACGCAGATTATGATGCGTTGGTTATCCAATAATTTCTCCAGAGACACCGCTTCAAAGAGCATATATAAAAGTAGTCCAAAATCGATTACTCCGTTGGTTTTGGACCCCCGATACTCGATAGATGAAGCGAGAACAACCCAAGCTCAAATTGACCATTTATTTAATGAAAATGCCATCTTTGAACATTATTAATCCCATGGAAGGCATTAAACTTCTTCATCGTGGGTTTGAGGGAACTACACGCCGTCGAATATCATCATCACAACTCTTGAGTTTCCAAGATCGTCCAACGGCATGATGTTGAGCGGGGAGGAGATCTTGGAAAATCATTCTCAATCCTTGCAAAATCATGCTCTCCTAATGGAAAATCAAACTGTACTCTCTACCCGACCAAGGGACATTCGGATGCAGCTTTCGGCCAACAAATAGAAGACCTAAACGATGCGGTGCAAAATATGCATCTCCAAGATTAATATAAGAATCCATGATATTACTAAGTCAATAAGTATATTATCATATATGTTATTACGTTTTTCCGTCGTACTATGTATTTTGTCTTATCTTTTTGTCTTCTTTTGTATGCAATGCTTAGTAGGATTGTCATCATTTCCGTTGTGACTAATATAATTTTAACATGTGCTACAGGAGGGTCTATTTTCTTACATACTCATTTTTCCATCCAATTGCCGGTATCGTTACCCATTTCTTTACTTCACCCACCATGGCATCTTCATCATCCATGGTACCTCCCAAACTCATTCCTGAGCAATCCTTTCAGTCTATGATGGATTCCAATGCCTATGGCCATCTCTTCCATGATTACATCACAAGCATTGGGTGGTCTTCCCTAATTTTTCAACCTGACCAAACTTATTCTCCGAGTTTGGCTGCATACTTTTATGCTAATATGGAAGACACACCAGCATTCAACCATGCGCATGGTTTCTACTTAGACGGGTTCACAATCCGAGTTGGTGACACACCTCATATCTTTTCTGAACAACAACTTTCCTTAACTTTGGACCTTCCATACCACGAATCTGCTGCATCTTGGCATTACATCTATCATAATTCTTACCATTCCTTTCAGTGGCAAGCGTTTCGCGACTCTTATGGTGATGGTCTTGAGATCAAACGAGAAGGAGATGGCCATGTGCCATGGCGCAACATCACCAATTCCATTAGCAAGCATGACCATGAACATGAGGACTGCAATGTTATTTGTACTCCTGAACATTATGGGAGATTGACATTTTTCTACTGCCAATGAGGCTGCTTGCGTCGTATTCAATGCACTAGCTCAGGGTCATGCATTATTTAACATTTTAGGTTGTGTTATCTCCAGCCTGAAACGAGCTCGCGACTTTTCGGGATCGATATATACTTTTACCGATCCACCGCTTGCCGGATCATGAAGACACATTTCCCACAGTTTGCAGCCACTTTTCATGACTGGTCAAGGTGGATTCCATGTGCCCAGCAAACAGAATCATTCGCTCATTGAGGTTTCGTCAATGGAAGTGTCCCGCTCAATACCTGAGGCATGTTCGATGTTACCCAAAGGACAAAAAGATGAAGACCAATTTGAGGGAATTCGGAGACAAAGAATGGGCGAAATTTTGTGACTATTATCTATTGGCGCGATGCTAAGGAAATGCATTTCCTTAAAGAGGGGCTTGACCTTCACATCCCACCGATGGTAAACTTGAGTTTGCCATTGTACATATATCTAGCTAAACCTTATGCTTGGTGTGCTATTGTTTTCATGTTTAAGTAGGCTATTGTTTTTTATTTCGGTGTGCTATGTTTAGTGTGCTATTGAACATTTTCTTGTTCTTTCTGAATAATATATTATGTTCTCCAACCTTTCTGTTCCAGCAATCTAGCCCTAATTTTGCTCACGGTTCTCAGGTACTTTCTCTCTTTAATTATTGATACTTCGAGGACTAAGCATCATTCTGTTTGGGGTGCTTTAAACCTCTGTAGCAAAAATTAGGCATCTTGTAGCCTGTATATAATTTTTATTTTCATATTAATAATTGTACTTAGTGACAAAGTCTTGTTTCCTTTTCAATGATGAAAATTGTCTAGAAATCTCACACTAGTATCCGAATTAGGATTTGTTTTTGAGAAACTTTAGATATCATGATGCAATAGTTTATACATCTTTTCATGAATATTCATGTATTGAGTATCATCGATTGTACATAGCAGTAAGTTTCTGGAACCAACGGTTAGTTACTTAAACTATAAATCCTGTGAGAATCTAACCAAAAACCTTGACATGAGTGATTTGTGTGTGATGACCGCGGAGGAGTAGTTTTTCGATTAGAGAAATCACGCAGCGTCTACTTACTTGATCACCACCCAACCCTAAAGAGAATTTAGGCCTTCTTTGGATCGACATAGCTACAAATTCTTACATTTACAAATTTTACCGCTAGTCACTCCAATGAACCGTTCATCAAACCTTTCACTTTCACCAAAAATTCCTTACCCATTTATTAAACCAAATAAAAGAACCTACCTAAGTGATGAGTATGAGAAATAGGATGAAATGTGGAAAGAATAAAGAGAAAGACTTGTCCCAAATAAAAAGTCAGTTACTTGCTTCAGTGGGAAAAAAAATATAATCATGTTTTTAAGCCATCTAAAATATATATATATATATATATATATATATATATATATATATATATATATATATATATATATATATATATATATATATATATATATATATATAAATAATAATAATAATAATAATAATAATATCCATTAGAGGCTACAGTATGGTACGAAGTCTAGAATAGGTGAGAGGATGCAAAAGTGAAGGACCCGACACTTCATATGTGATTGACATTCTTTCCATGAGACTACTTTTATTCAGAAGTTTGTTTTTCAAAGTAGTATGTGGGATGTTCGTATGCATTATTCTTTTCCCCACATATATGAGGTAAAATAGTACACCATCTTCTGAGAGATTCTTTTCAGAGAGTATGACCGGTGAGGATTGAAAGTCGAGATTATCTACCTATGGTAAACTAGGGATTCCGTTTCTTGGATAGGAGAGTATAGGAGATTGACTAAGTACACACACATAAGCCTTGATTGAGAATTTTGTCAATTTTACAATCTCCCATCATCATAATCTATGAGTCTTTGCAGCAATGTAGTTAGCAATGGAGACCGTCTGTTGGAGTAAGCACTAAGTTGGGTAAGAATTTCTCTCTTTAAAAATACTATCATTCTTGAACATGCTATTGATTGATTTTATGGGTATATCACCTGAAAACCCTCACGAGACTATAACTTCGCCTTTTTTGGGGAACATAAAGGTTTAAAAGCCTTGTTGCATATATGGTAAATGCAATCGCGATGCCTTAAAAATGAGTTAGGATTTTATTTTTTGTTATTAGGATGTGATTTTGATCACTTATCTATTTTTATCTTATTTACTAAGAGACTAGCAAAAGGCTAGTTGAGAGTTGTGATAAGTGCTCAAAAAAGTGTTATTTAACCCTCGATTATGCCTCTTGTTTAGCCATCTTAGTGGACTAATAGTGTTTATAAGTTGTGTTTTAAGATTCTACAGTGAAAAAAAGAGTTTTGTAGAATATTAGAGAAAATGGGGTAAAAGCGAAGCAATTCGAGCATTAAGGATCACATGGGAGGCCCGTGGATAATCATGGAGAAGGCTAAGGAATTGGAGTGTTAAAGATGCGACTTGGACCTATTTTAAAGTCTATTTGGAAGCCCAAGGCCAAAGGATTAGTTGTTTGGACCAAAGCCCGCAAAGAGGATAGAAGGATAGAAGCGAGAAGAAAGAAAATGGGCTTATCGTCTGGGGACGATGTATCAGCGTCGGGGCCCGCGCGTGATTAAGTCCAGGGCGCATGAATAATGCGTCCGCACGCATGAATCGACACTATAGCCAATTCCTTCTCAGTTTTGAAGATGAAGTCGGACTTTGGAAGAAGTCTATTTGTATTAGGAAACAAATGACGGTTTGGAATGCTTCTAGAGCTCATTGTAACCCCTATAAATAGATGACCTAAGTGCCTCATGTAATGGGCCAATTCACTTATATTCTTGTCTCGAACTTGAAGCTGAGAGAGAGATTAATAATAAAAGATCGGTTTTAACTAGGCCGAAGTCTTAATAAATTAGTCTTTTTAGTCTTATGTTATTCAACTCTTCTTCTTCTCGTTCTTCGTGTTCTTCCTTTTATATGGAAGGCTAATCTTCTCCTTCACGGGAGGAGATGAAGCCCGGTGCTTAAGGTTTAATGATTCTTCCTGGTTTATGGTGTTCTTCAATCAAGTTAGCTCTTTATGTTTTAGTTATTAGTTTCATTGCCACACCACCATGGATGGAAGTATAGATTAAGGTTTTATTTATTACAATTGAATATCATGCTAGTTTAGGGTTTTATTTATTGCAATTGAATATTTGCTAGTAACATGCTTTTATTTATTGCAATTGAATATAATGCTAGAATAGAGTTTTATTTATTGTAATTGAATATTATACTATTATTCTCTACTTTTCTTCTAATTGTTATAATTGTTTTTTGAGTAAGGGAAGTATTCCTTGTGTTTGCCTTAGATGGTGATTCATTGAATAGCTGCCCAAGCTCACATAAAAGGAAAGAAGATACTAGTAACATGAACATAGGAACAACCTTAAGTAGAGTTAATTGTTTAACGATGTTTCACCCAAAAGGCATCGGCACTCGCTCGATTACTGGATTGTAATCTACTTGGAGAACAACATGAAGCAAAAGTCATTGAATCAAAAGCATTGGTGGATTTGAATCTCTTGAATCTATCTCTCTCATATTCTCTCCCTATTTCCAATTCTTAGCTTTAGTATAAGTTTAGTTAGTTTAGTTTAGTTTAGCATTAGAATTTACAATATCTATAATCATAGTTTTTAATCCCTCAAACCCCTTTTCGATCCACATCCTTCATATAAACATACACTTAAAAGTGGAGCGATACCCTACTCATCCTTTACTTATTGAGGGATAATTAGGTTTTGATACGCTTCTTTTTGTTCAACGACCATCATCTATCTACATCATCCATATACCACATCTAAACACACAAAAAGAGGCAGTGTCAATGGCGCCGCTGCCGGTTTAAGTTGTTTATGTTTAACGTTTTCTTTCAAGATTAGAACTTTGGATCTTGAGGCAATTTTAGCCGTATCATCCATCTTTTTGAAAAAGAGAGAAGCTTGAAGGACATCTCGAAGACAAGATCTACCATCCAGGTTAGTCGAATCTTCATTCTTTTTATTGCTTTCTTAGTATAGTTGCATCATAGTTTAGTTTATTGCTTTCTAGTATAATTGCATTTAGGATCTTTTCAACAATTAAAGTTGTAAGCCAACAAATGAAATATCAAACTCTAGTGTTTCTTGTCCGAATCTTGACAAACGGACTATCGTCTGTGGGACATGGTACTTAAGCAATCCAAGTGATTCACCATAACCCTAGAAGAGACAGCTTTAGACAACGGGTGAGATACTAGCTGCAAAGCCCAACCAAGTTGAAGGAAAGTAGTTTTGCATATTAGTATAATTTAGAATAGTTGCATATTAGTTTAATTGCATTCAAGCATAATAGGATAGTTTTCATCATCTTCGCATAACAAGAATACTAGACAGGATTAATATAATGGCCGCACGCAATGATGGAGGTGTTTTGGACACCAATAATCTTGAAGCTATCTCACCCATGCAAGCACAACAGAGAAAGAAGTTGAGCGATTTCTATTCGCCAATCATTGGAGACCCACCCAGTAGTATTGTTTTTCCAGAAACAGAAGCTAACCAGTTTGAACTTAGAGCATCAGTAATCTCTATGCTTCCAAAGTTCAATGGTTCAGACAATGTTCAGCCATATGTTCACATGAACAAATTTCTATCAGTCCTCAGAACTTTCAAGAACCAGAATATCAAAGATGAGAGTATCAAGTTGATTCTTTTTCTGCTCTCACTAGAAGGTAAAGCATCTGAATGGTTAACTGCACAGCCGATCAATTCAATAGACAACTGGGAGAAGTTGAGAACAAAGTTTATGAACAAGTTCTACCCACCCCAGAAGACAGATACCATGCAGCAAGCCATCAACAATTTCAAAGGGAAGGTGACTGAAGAATATCATCAAAGCTGGGAGAAATTCAATAATCTGCTAGTCTCATGTCCACATCATGGATAATGATAAAAGAGCACACTTGCTCATTTTTTCTATCGAGGACTCTCGATGATGAACAAGCAGATGATACTGATCAATGCAAAAGGCAAGTTTACATCGATGGATGGAGAGGAAGCTTACAACTTTCTCGAGAATTTAGCTGAAGAAACACAACAGTGGACTACTAGCAACGAGGATGTCGCTAGCATGGAGGGGGAGCCAAAGCAATTTGGCTACCAAGCACATGAACAAGTAGATCAAGAACTGAAGTCTACATTGGCGGCCACCACCCGATTGAAACTCTGAGTAAGAAATTTAATCAGTTCTCTATGAATCCCTCCAAGTTCAACAACTCTCAAGCTAAATCTCTCCCAGTCATGCAAGCTAGCCAATACTGTGAAGTCTGTTCGGACACTTCCCATGCAACTCTAGAATGTCCCGGTTACTATCAACATGCATCGGTTAAGAGTACAATATTAACTCATTTCGAGGCCTAACCAAGGTGGTAATAACTTTCAAGGTAATTATTGGAGACGAATCTTTGGACCCCCGTGTTCTCAAGATCAAAGTTATATTCCACGGACAAGTCAAGTTTCACAGTTGGTCCCTCAACAACAATTATACTCTCAACAAAATTCCAATACAAGTGGAGAGTTATTGCACGATCCTAGGAGAAATTATGCGCGACTTTTGCCAACCCGAGAATGCAATTACTTTGCTATCACAGAAAAATCAGAAGTTTGAAAGTGTTCTAGAGCTTATTGCACGCGATCTCAATCTCCAAAGAATCTCGGGCAAGTCAATGTTCTAGAATGGAGTCTCTAGAGGCTAAGGTTGACAAACTCACCACCGCTTTGCTCAGAAAGACACAAGCCACTCAACCTAGCTTATTGGAACCAATATTGAAGAGTGAAGATGTATGCCACATTGGGACAACTTCTAAGATTGATCACCTCCATGATCATGTCAACTCGATTACTACTCGGATCGAGATTGAAGGTTGACAACAAGGTTGACTTACCTTCTCATGATGACATTGCTTCTGAGCAATGGGGTCAAGATTTCAAATGAATTTCAAAAGGAAGTGGGGGAAATCCTTTCCACTCCCATTTGTCAAGATGACCAAGACAAGATATGCAAGAAGACCAAAGAGAAAGAAGAGCAAACACATGCTGATGTGTTTGTACCAAAGGCACCTTTTCCTATTTTTTTTGCTCAAAGCAAAAAGGACAAGCAATTTTTAGAGATGAAGGAGGCATTTGAGAAAGATAACATCAATATCCCCTTTCTCAAAACGATCAAGCAGTTGCCATCATATGCCAAATTCTTGAAGGATGCATGCAACATAAAGAGAAGTACTCATGTTCCAAAGCGAGCATTTCTAGCTGGAAAAACAACATCTATTATCCATCAGCAAGCTCCAGTCAAGCTCAAAGATCCAGGAAGTCCTACAATATCATGCAGGATAGGAGAAAAATTCACGGGTAATGCTCTTTTAGACCTTGGTGCTAGTGTTAATCTCTTACCATATCATGTGTACCAAGCGTTAGGCCTAGAGAACCTAAAGCCTACAAAAGTCAAATTAAAGTTAGCTGACCGTTCTACCAAGATTCCCAGAAGCATAGTTGAGGATGTTCTTGTTCAAGTAGCTGATTTCTACTATCCAGTGGATTTCATTGTAATAGACACCAAGGAGGCCTTTGATAAAATTCCAATTATTCTAGGTCGACCTTTCCTTGCTACCGCAAAAAGCTTTGATAAATTGTCCTGGCGGTGAAATGAAGATCAACTTTGGTAAGATGTCCATGGACATAAATATCTTTCACCTGTTGCATAAGGATTATGATGACACTGAAGGTGGAGAGGTGTACTTCCTTGATAGCATGATACAAGAATTCGTCCCATTCGAAGATACAATTGAAAGTGCTCAATCTACAGAAAACTGTGATGAACCTGAGAACCCCACCACAGAGGCGTTGCTAGCCATGTTCTTAGAATCTATGTAGAAAATTCAGGATTTAAGTGAGCATAATGGAAAATTGACGGAGAGAGTATCATATCTTGAGAAGATGAACTCTACATTTCAGGATGAACAACAAACTTACCTTAAAAAATCGAGTTACTAGAAAAATCAGCTTAAAGAAGTTTTGGAAAAACAACGTAATCTAGAAACCTGAAATGAGTCTTCTAAAGCAGAAAGTGAACCATATTGATAAGGAGAATTGCCTTTGTTGAAGCTTCTTCTACACCATCATTGTCCGAACAAGAGAAGTATGTGAACCGATCCATCGCCCACCCCGGCGTGGTCGGACCGGACATCCATTATCATCACTGTGGTGGTAAAGGACACATCAGATACTATTGTCCTATTAGAAAGAAAGATTTTCATCAATCTTCTATACAGAGGAACCTCAAGGCCTATCACACAATCATCAGACCTGAAATAGTTCAAGGTAGAGAAGCAACTTCACCAACAATATTTCCAGCATATCAAGGAGTATTTTTGATAACCCACAAGGTGAGTCCTCCTCGCCCTCCAAACATTAAAATTGATTTGGGTGAAAAATCTGATCTCCTCACTCAAATTGATAATGCATGATATAAAGTCTTGAGAATCGACTTTAAAAGACTCACATTACGCCTTGGGGATCCGACGTAAAAAGACCTAAAAAATTTGTTTCTTGAACTAATTACTCGATATTCGGCATCAATGGTAATATCCTACCTTTTTCTCATCCATTTCATTTACTTCTTTATACATTGAGGTCAATGCATGCATAAGTAGGGGAGGGTGTACTTGAGAAGTACTTGAGAAATGAATTTGAAAATTAGTTTTCAAAACAAAAATATTTTTGTTCCTATATCGATGCATGAGAAAAATGAATTTTAATGATGAGTCTCGGATATATATTCTATCTTTGCTTAGTGTTGAGTTTGATAGATAGTTGATATTATTGATTTCATTACCGCTTAGACTATTTATTATGCTCGGACATAGTTCTTATTGATAGAATTCTTTATCAAGGCATCACCATAATACTTGGTCAGTTTGTGTACTTTTGCTAAGAGAGATTTAAACCCCTAGTAAACTAGAAGTAGAATTTTTAGACTTAGCCGTGAGACTTGAGCTTTATACCCATTCTTTGGAGAGTTCTTACGAAAAAATCCGAGTCTTAGTGACTCAACATCTTTCATTCTTTATGTCGTTATAATATAGTCTCATTATTCATTAATTTGGTTAATCACGGTGACATCAAGCTGGGGAGATAGCCATTAGGTCTTGTAGTCTATTCAAATAGAGTATCATCTTGATAAGTCAAGTAGTGAACCCATTCAGCCTTTATCCCACCTAATAGGACCATCATGTTAAACCCTTTACTTTTCTGAATATGCCATTTTCTTTCATAAAACCCCTACCCTTTTACCCAACTCCAGACAAGGAGTATAGCCAAAATCTTTATCAGCCATACCCATATGTTTCTGAGAATATGAGGGACACAAAGAGAAAGAAAGACCACAAAAGGAAGATTACAAGGAAATACAGGAGAGATACAATAAAGACCATCATTCTGTTCTAAGTGAAAGAAGCTAGTGGAAGAAAACAAGCATATCCAGTATTACTAATCAAGGATATACCACCGAGTTAAAAAAAAAAAAAAAAAAAAAAAAAACGAGAATGGATGGAAAAGCTAAGACAAAGGAAGAATTTTCTCTGCAATCTGAGAATTTGGAGAAATCTTCCAAAGAATGAAAACAAAACCCTTAGTGTTTTTCGAAACAAGCTTTAGAATCCTTTTTACCTTTCCTTCATAAACCAATACCCAAGCCAAGTTACAACCCATGGCTTATCACTACAAGATATGATGGTAAGTCTAGAATAGGTGAGAGGATGCTAAAGTGAAGGACCCGACACTTCATATGTGATTGACATTCTTTCCATGAGACTACTTTTATTGAGGAAGTTTGTTTTCAAAGTAGTATGTGGGATGTTCAGTATGCATTATTCTTTTCCCTACATATATGAGGTAAAATAGTAGACCATCTTCCTCGAGATTCTTTTATGAGAGTATGACCGGTGAGGATTGAAAGTCGAGATTATCTACCTATGGTAAACTAGGGATTCCGTTTCTTGGATAGAGAGTATAGGAGATTGACTAAGTACACACATAAGCCTTGATTGAGAATTTTGTCAATTTTACTATCTCCCATCATAATCTATGAGTCTTTTTGCAAGCAATGTAGTTAGCAATGGAGACCGTCAGTTGGAGTAAG
The DNA here is from genome assembly GCF_015680905.1 of Coptis chinensis. Taxonomy (NCBI): domain Eukaryota; kingdom Viridiplantae; phylum Streptophyta; class Magnoliopsida; order Ranunculales; family Ranunculaceae; genus Coptis; species Coptis chinensis. The sequence continues at coordinate 83,416 of NW_028238114.1, read as the reverse complement.
CACTAAGTGGGTAAGGAATTTCTCTCTCTGAAAAATACTATCATTCTTAAACGTGCTATTGACTGATTTTGTGGGTATATCACTGAAAACCCTCACGAGACTATAACTTCGTCCTTTTTGGGGAACATAAAGGTTTAAAGCCTTGTTGCATATGGTAAATGCAATCGCGATGCCTAGAAAATGAGTTAGGATTTTATTTTTGTTATTAGGATGTAATTTTGATCACTTATCTATTTTTTTTATCTTATTTGCTAAGAGACTAGCAAAAGGCTAGTTGGGAGTTGTGATAAGTGCTCAAAAAGTGTTATTTAACCCTCGATTATGCCTCTTGTTTAGCCATCTTAGTGGACTAATAGTGTTTATAAGTTGTGTTTTAAGATTCTACAGGTGAAAAAGAGAGTTTTGTAGAATATTAGTGAAAATGGGGTAAAACGAAGCAATTCGGAGCATTAAGGATCACATGGAAGGCCCGTGGACAATCATGGAGAAGGCCAAGGAATTGGAGCTGTTAAAGATGCGACTTGGACCTATTTAAAGTCTATTTGGAAGCCCAAGGCCAAAGGATTCGTTGTTTGGACCAAAGCCCGCAAAAGAGGATAGAAGGATAGAACAAAAGAAAGAAAATCGGCTTATGCGTCTGGGACGCATGTATCGAGCATCCAGACGCATTGATTGCGTCTGGGACGCATAGATCGAGCATCCAGATGCATTGATTAAGTCTGGGATGCATGAATAATGCGTCCAGACGCATGAATCGACACTGTAGCCAATTCCTTATCAGTTTTGAAGACGAAGTCGGACTCTGGAAGAAGTCTATTTGTATTAGGAAACAAATGACGGTTTGGAATGCTTCTAGAGCTCATTGTAACCCCTATAAATAGAGGACCTAAGTGCCTCATGTAATGGGCCAATTCACTTATATTCTTGTCTCCAGAACTTGAGGCAGAGAGAGATTAATAATAAAAGATCGGTTTTAACTAGCTGAGTCTTAATAAATTAGTCTTTCTAGTCTTATGTTCTTCAACTCTTCTTCTTCTCGTTCTTAGTGTTCTTCCTTCTATATGGAAGACTAAATCTTCTCCTTCACGGAGGAGATGAAGCCGATGCTTAAGGTTTAATGATTCTTCTGGTTTTATGGTGTTCTTCAATCAGGTTAGTTCTTTATGTTTTTTAGTTATTAGTTCCATTGCCCACACCGTGGATGGAAGTATAGATTAAGGTTTTTATTTATTACAATTGAATATCATGCTAGTTTAGGGTTTTATTTATTGCAATTGAATATTTGCTAGTAACATGCTTTTATTTATTGCAATTGAATATAATGCTAGAATAGAGTTTTATTTATTGTAATTGAATATTATACTATTATTCTCTACTTTTCTTCTAAATTGTGTCTTGTTTTTAGAGTAAGGGAAGTATTCCTTGTGTTTTGCCTTAGATGGTGATTCATTGAATAGCTGCCCAAGCACACATAAAAGGAAAGAAGATACTAGTAACATGAACATAGGAACAACCTTAAGTAGAGTTAATTGTTTAACGATGTTTCACCCAAAAAGGCATCGGCACTCACTCGATTGCCCGATTGTAGTCTACTTGGAGAACAACATGAAGCAAAAAGTCATTGAATCAAAAGCATTGGTGGATTTGAATCTCTTGAATCTATCTCTCTCTCATATTCTCTCCCTATTTCCAATTCTTAGCTTTAGTATAAGTTTAGTTAGTTTAGTTTAGTTTAGCATTAGAATCTACAATATCTATAATCATAGTTTTTTATCCCTCAAACCCCTTTTCCAGTCCTGTCCTTCATATAAACATACACTTAAAAGTGGAACGATACCCTACTCATCCTTTACTTATTGAGGGATAATTAGGTTTTGATACGCTTCTTTTTGTTCAACGACCATCATCTATCTACATCATCCATATACCACATCTACACACACAAAAAGAGGCAGTGTCAACAACCGACTCACAAGAATACTAGACGAGATTGATACAATGGCCGAACACAATGATAGAGGTGTTTTGGACACCAATAATCCTGAAGCTATCCCACCCATGCAAGCACAACAGAGGAAGAAGCTGAGCGATTTATATTCACCAATCATTGGAGACCCACCCAGTAGTATTGTTTTTCCAGAGACAGAAGCTAATCAGTTTGAACTTAGAGCATCAGTAATCTCTATGCTTCCAAAGTTCAATGGTTCGCACAATGTTCACCTTATATGTTCACATGAACAAATTTCTATCGATCCTCGAACTTTCAAGAACCAGAATATCAGGGATGAGAGTATCAAGTTAATTCTTTTTCCACTCTCACTCGAAGGTAAAGCATCCGAATGGTTAACTGCACAGCCGATCAATTCAATCAACAACTGGGAGAAGTTGAAAACAAAGTTTATGAACAAGTTCTACCCACCCCAGAAGACAGATGCAATGCAGCAAGCCATCAGCAATTTCAAAGGGAAGGTGACTGAAGAATATCATCAAAGTTGGGAGAAATTCAATAATCTGCTAGTCTCATGTCCACATCATGGTCATGATAAGAGCACACTGGCTCAATTTTTCTTTCGAGGACTTTCTACTATGAACAAGCAAATGATACAGTCAATGCATCAAGGTAAGTTTACATCATTGGATGGAGAGGAAGCCTACAACTTTCTCGAGAATTTAGCTGAAGACACTCAACAATGGAATACTAGCGGTGAGGGCGTAGCTAGAGTGGAGGGTCTTAGAAGAAATTTGGCAACCAAATTCAAGAAGACCCAAATCAAGCAATGCTATCAATTATGGCAAGCCTATCAACAGGGACTTGAAAATCTGAACAAGAAGTTTGATCGGGTTCTCCATGAATCCTCCAAAACCAAACAATTTCCAAGCTAAACCTCACCATCCAAGCCTTGTTATACCATTTGTGATCTATGTTACGATGAAGGCCATACCAATCGAAGAGTGTTAAGATTATCGGATACTAATGCGAGGCATGTAGTATCAACTCTTTAGGAAGAAATAACTAGTTCAATCAGGGACAGAATTATTGGAAGCCACAAAATACAAATCAGAGGAATTTTCCTCCAGGATTTCAGAATCAGTCAAATCAGTTCCAGAATAACCAGTATCAGTTTCAAAACCGCCAACAACCATACAAATCAGCGGTCATACCGAACCCGGCAATACCAAGCCAACACAAACGAGAGTTAGTACGGATCTTATGAGTGGATATATTGCCCCTACGCCTCAGTCGAGCAAATCAGTTATCCCACATCTAGAAGAAGCTATCACCACCATTGTCAATGAGCTGAAACAGACAAATCAAAGAACCCAGAAGTTGGAGAATAACTTTAGTGTCATTCAAGGCCAGATAGGGCAAATCGCTGTCACCTTGAGAGAGATCAAAAAGAGCATTACCAAGCCAGCCGGAGCCAAATCCGAAAGGAAGAGGTGTCCTGCAGGTGGATAACCTGGAGATTACTCAGTCGAATGCCCAAGTTAATTCTGTCACCACTTTCGGTCGAGGCAAAAAGTTGATAAATGAGATTGTCTATGAACCAGGAAAAGATTCTCCGGAGCCTAAGGTAACTTATGTCCCCACCATCCCACCCAGTTCTAACATTCCAGATATATCTAGTGTTGTGCAACCTGCTGAAGAAACTGTTGCAAAAGAAGTTGAAGGAACTACTGTGGAATTAAGTAAGAAGAAGCCATCACGAGTGACTCCACCTGTCACTCCACTATTTGTTACCAAGCCAACCGAAGCCGAAAGAAGAGAACTGATATTGAAGAATCCAAAGACCGTTTCCTTGAAACTAGTGAATACCGAAAAAAGATGACCCGATCTGAGGAGATTTGCGATGTATTTCAGAATTTAAAGATTAATATCCCATTTAAATTTGCCATCAAGCAAGTTCCCTCATATGCCAAGTTCCCCGAAGATCTAGTAAAGAAGAAGACCAACATTCCGAAGAAGCTTTTATCGCTCAAAGATGTTCATCGTACCTCTCGAAATCTATCGGTTGTGGAAACCGAAAGATCCCGGAAGTCCAACCGCTACATCGCGAATTGGAGATTCTTTGGAGGAACAAGCTTTATTAGATTTGGGTGCGGTGTGAATCTTCTACCATATTTAGTCTACGAAGTTGGGCTTGAAGGATCTAAAACCGTGATGTTACTTTACGGTTGGCGGATAGATCAATGAAGATACCTAGAGGACTCATTGAAGGCGTCATAGTCAAGATCGAAGACTTCTATTATCCGGTTGATTTCATAGTACTAGACACATAACCTACATCATCGGTAGGCGATACCAATCATTCTAGGCGGACCATTCTTGGCCGCAAATGCACTCATCAACCGTCGAAATGGTAATATGACGTTATCCTTTGGTAATATGAGAGTCGAAACCAATATTTTCCATACGTTACAGCAACCACAGGAGGTGTGTGTTGTGAACGAGGTTTGTATGATTGAAGCGTTAGCCGCGGGATTATCGGACTTCATTCATATCCTGGCGGCGAAGTGTTGAAAGCTCTGACAGACTCAGACTGTGAGGAACTTAGTGTTGAGGCAATGCCTAATGGACCATATAAAGAGTTTAAGAAGGAGCCGCCTAAGCTAGAATTGAAGCCTTTGCCATCTACACTCAAGTATGTTTTCTTGGGAGATTTGGGAGCCTACCCAGTAGTCATTGCATCAGATTTGACTGAGGAGCAGGAATCCAGGTTAGTAGTACTTTTAAAGGAACACAAGTCAGCTATAGGTTGGACAATTGATGATATCAAGGGGATCAGCCCTATGATAGTTCAACATAGGATTCATTTGGAAGAGGATTCCAATACTTCTAAGTAACCACAGAGGAGGCTTAATCCGAAGATGAAGGAAGTAGTTCGAGAAGGGGCGTCAAACTCCTTGATGCCCGGCATTATCTACCCTATTTCCGATAGTCAATGGGTTAGTCCAGCCAAGATGTGCGAAGAAGTCCCGAACCATAGTAATGTCGAGAATGAGAACAATGAGTTGATTCCAACCGAGATTAATTTGGATGGAGAGTTTGCATCGATTACAGGAAGTTGAATAGTGCATCGAGGAAATATCATTTTCCATTGCCTTTCATCGATCAGATATTTGAAAGATTAGCTGGACAAGCTTCCTACCGCTTTCTTGATGGTTACTCAGGATACTTTCAGATCCATATTCACCCTGAGGACCAAGAGAAGACATTCACATGTCCTTTTGAGGGATTGTCTGCATCATCTCTCCTTAGTCCTTAAACGTTGTTGCGATACCAACTTAGTTCTGAACTGGGAAAAGTGTCACTTCATGGTAAAGGAAGGGATATTGCTGGAAGGAATTCTAGTAGATCGAGCGAAAATGTCTACAGGAAGTAAGCATGTTGTCGAAAGATCAGTTTTGAGATGGAAACCTAAGTATTCCCCACCTGTTAGTTTATGGGATTTACTCCCTGTTGACCTTCAAAGGAAGATTATTTGTATGGCTCGTGTAGGGTTCGGTAAAAGTCCATTTGTACATAAAAGGAGAGTGCATAAGCTAGGTTCTTTGTAAGAATTGCCATTCAAACTTCGTCCCGGTTCTGACCATTAAGAGAAAATTGTTGGTACAAGGTATACTTTTGTCAATCACATCTTTGAGAGATCGGAAGAATTCCTACAAAGTGGAACCGAGTGGGTGGGAGTACTAGTCTTGAGGATCTGACTATAAAGGACTCAAAAGTCTTGAGGATCGACTTTAAAAGACTCACATTATGTCTTGAGGATCGACTTACGTCTTGGGGATCTGACGTAAAAAGACCTAAAAATTTGTTTCTTGAACTAATTCGATATTCGCATCAATGGTAATATCCTACCTTTTTCTCATCCATTTCATTTACTTCTTTATACATTGAGGTCAATGCATGCATAAGTAGGGGAGGGTGTACTTGAGAAATGAATTTGAAAATTAGTTTTCAAAACAAAAATATTTTTGTTTCTATATCGATGGCATGAGAAAAATGAATTTTAATGATGAGTCCGGGATATAGATTCTATCTTGCTTAGTGTTGAGTTTGATAGATAGTCGATATTATTGATTTCATTACCGCTTAGACTATTTATTATGCTTTCTGACATAGTTCTTATTGATAGAATTCTTTATTAAGGCATCACCATAATACTTGGTCAGTTTTGTGTACTTTTGCTAGAAGAGATTTAAACCCCTAGTAAACTAGAAGTAGATTTTTTAGACTTAGCCTTGTGAGACTTGAGCTTTATACCCATTCTTTGGAGAGTTCTTACGAAAAATCCGAGTCTTAGTGACTCAACATCTTTCGATTCTTTATGTCGTTGTAATATAGTCTCATTATTAAATTAATTTGGTTAATCCGCGAAGTGATATCAAGCGAGGGAGATAGCCATTAGGTCTTGTAGTCTATTTGAAACAGTATCATCTTGATAAGTCAAGTAGTAAACCCATTCAGCCTTTATCCCACCTAGTAGGACCATCATGTTAAACCCTTTTGCGCCTTTACAATAAGCCATTTTCTTTCATAAAACCCCTACCCTTTACCCAACCCCCGCAAAAGAGAGTATAGCCAAAATCTTTATCAGCCATACCCATATGTTTACGAGAATCTGAGGGGACAAAAGAGGAAGAAAGAGCACAAAAGGAAGATTACAAGGAAATACTAGAGATACAATAAAGACCATCATTCTGTTCTAAGTGAAAGAAGCTAGTGGAAAACAAGCATATCCAGTACTAATCAAGGATATACCACTGAGTAAAAAAAATAAATAAATAAAAAATAAAGTTGAACAGAATGGATGGAAAAGCTAAGACAAAGGAAGAATTTTCTCTGCTGCAATATATAATTTAAAGAAATCTTCCAAAGAAAGAAGCAAAACCCTTAGTGTTTTTCAGAAACAACCTTAGAATCTTTTTTACCTTTTCTTCATAAACCAATACCCAAGCCAAGTTACAACCCATGACTTATCACTACAGTATGGTACGAAGTCTAGAATAGATGAGAGGATGCTAAAGTGAAGGACCCGACACTTCATATGTGACTGACATTCTTTCCATGAGACTACTTTTATTTAGAAGTCTGTTTTTCAAGGTAGTATGTGGGATGTTCGTATGCATTATTCTTTTCCCCACATACATGAGGTAAAATAGTAGACCATCTTCTGAGAGATTCTTTTCTGAGAGTATGACTGGTGAGGATTGAAAGTCGAGATTATCTACCTATGGTAAACTAGGGATTCCGTTTCTTGGATAGGAGAGTATAGGAGATTGACTAAGTACACACATAAGCCTTGATTAAGAATTTTGTCAATTTTTACTATCTCCCATCATAATCTATGAGTCTTTGCAGCAATGTAGTTAGCAATGGAAACCGTTTGTTGGAGTAAGCACTAAATGGGTAAGGAATTTCTCTCTCTGAAAAATACTATCATTCTTGAACATGCTATTGATTGATTTTGTGGGTATATCACCTGAAAACCCTCACGAGACTATAACTCGTCCTTTTTGGGGAACATAAAGGTTTAAAGCCTTGTTGCATATGGTAAATGCAATCGCGATGCCTGCGAAAATGAGTTAGGATTTTATTTTTGTTATTAGGATGTAATTTTGATCACTTATCTATTTTTTTATCTTATTTGCTAAGAGACTAGCAAAAGGCTAGTTGGGAGTTGTGATAAGTGCTAAAAAAGTGCTATTTAAGCCTCGATTATGCCTCTTGTTTAGCCATCTTAGTAGACTAATAGTGTTTATAAGTTGTGTTTTAAGATTCTACAGGTGAAAAAGAGAGTTTTGTAGAATATTAGAGAAAATGGGGTAAAACGAAGCAATTCGGAGCATTAAGGATCACATGGGAGGCCCGTGGACAATCATGGAGAAGGCCAAGGAATTGGAGCTGTTAAAGATGCGACTTGGACCTATTTTAAAAGTCTATTTGGAAGCCCAAGGCCAAAGGATTAGTTGTTTTTGGACCAAAGCCCGCAAAGAGGATAGAAAGATAGAAGCGAGAGAGAAAAATCGGCTTATCGTGCAGGGGGCCATGTCGTCAGCGTCGCCCAGACGTTGAGTCGTCTGGGGCCGATAAATCGAGGCCCAGCGCGTGATTAAGTCTGGGGCGCATGAATAATACGTCGAGGCATGAATCATTAATTGTAGCCAATTCCTTATCGGTTTGAAAGGCGAAGTCGGACTCTGGAAGAAGTCTATTTGTATTAGGAAACAAATGACGGTTTGGAATGCTTCTAGAGCTCATTGTAACCCCTATAAATAGAGGACCTAAGTGCCTCATGTAATTGGCCAATTTACTTATATTCTTGTCTCCAAAACTTGAGGCAGAGAGAGATTAATAATAAAAGATCGGTTTTAACTAGCTGAGTTTTAATAAATTAGTCTTTCTAGTCTTATGTTCTTCGACTCTTCTTCTTCTCGTTCTTCGTGTTCTTCCTTCTTTATGGAAGGCTAATCTTCTCATTCAAGGGAGAAGATGAAGCCAGTGCTTAAGGTTTAATGATTCTTCTGGTTAATGGTGTTCTTCAATCAGGTTAGTTCTTTATGTTTGTAGTTATTAGTTCCATTGCCCACACCAGGGGATGGAAGTATAGAATAGGGTTTATGTTTTGCAATATTAATATCATGCTAGTGTTCTTTACTTTTCTTCTAGTAGTATAGTTCTTTAGAGTTAGGAAAATATTCTTTGTGTTGCCTTAGAAGGGGTAGCTCAGGGAGTGGCTGCCTAGGGGAAGTATTCTTTGTGTTTGCCTTAAGTGGTGATTCATTGAATGGCCGCTCTATTAGGAAGTACTCCTTGATGTTGTTCTTGGTAATACATTGAATGGCTGCCCGAGCTTACATAAAAGGAAAGAAGATATTAATAGCATAAACATAGGAACAACCTTAAGTAGAGTTAATTGTTAACGATGTTTAGATCGAGGGGCATCGGCACTTTCGCTTTCGATTACCTAATTGTAGTCTACTTGTAAGAACAACCATGAAGCGAAGGTCATAGATCAAAAAGTATTGGTGGATTCTAATCTCTTGAATTCCCTCTCTTATAAATTCTCAACAGTTTAGTTAGTTTAGCTTAGTTTAGCATTAGAATCTACAATCTCTACAATATTAGTTTTTAATCCCTCAAACCCCTTTCCAAATCACGTCCTTCACATAACATACACTTAAAAGTGGAGCGATACCTACTCATCCTTTACTTATTGAGAGATAATTAGGTTTTGATACGCTTCTATTTGTTCAACGATCATCATCTATCTACATCACCCATCATCTCATCTACACACACAAAAAGAGGTAGTGTCAATTATCCATTTCCATTTTCTTGTACACTATCCACCTAAGCCCCACAATACCTAATAAAGACCTCTAGCTCAATTAGGAGTAGGGTGGTGTGATAATAAGTAGTAGACGTGATTGATCGACATCGGCTCCTCTGACTGTCATTGAGATGTAAGGAAACGTGTGCCCACTGCACACTGGAGTTAACAAAACCTGAGTGGAAAATTTTTGAGTGAATTTGTGTTTCAACACATACCTGTGAGAACCCATTTAGGTATGCTCTCCAAAGGATCCAGAAACAACCCTGCTAGTACATTTCAATGAAAAGTTCACTGCACGAATAATCATATGTAGATGTTTTAATTATTGAATACATATTAACTTGAGTTTCAAAAATCATCAATCCTGGATTCCTGCTAAGGAGATGTATGGATATCGAGAGATTAATTTAGGAAACGAGTTTACATCATTTGAGTCGTTGTAGTATAAATGAAGTTTGTGAGTATCTTTTTTTCGGAAAACTCTCACGAGGCTATAACTCGTCCACTAGGGAATTCCTAGTGGTTTAAGACCTTGTTGCATATGGTCAATGCAACCGCACTCTGCGAAACGAGAATTAGCTTAGGACTACACATTTTTGGCCACTTATCTATTTTAGTGTCTCTTTCTTTGCTTGAGGACATGCAAAGTCTTTTTTTTGGGGGTAGTGTGATAAGCACCCAAAAGTGTATTATGAAACCCCATTGAGACATATAAATTTGGTTAATTATGTGTTTAATAATCATGAAATAAATATGTTTTCATACTTTTGCAAGTATTTGCAGTAAAAATGGAAATATTGGTTAAACCTGCGATAAAGCACGAGGAACGGCATATATATGAATTCTTCCAAATCCGCACAGAAGCATCAAACTTCCAAAGCTCCTACCTCTCGAACCAGGACTCCGAATGCGACAAGAGAGCTGCTCAGACAATCAGGGCGATGAACTCTACGCATAGGTGGGAAGTTGTAAAACTACCCAAAATACCGGACCGCCACTGGACTGCACATAGACCCACTATGCGGGGCCACAAGATTGGATGAGTCATCAATCATGGAGCATGTCAAGACAAAAATAACAAATTATTGGTGCAAAGTTGACACCTTGCATGTAATAAATTAGATTAGGTGTTAATAGTGAAAAAAAATGCAAGGTGTCACTTTATTTTAATGTGGTGGATAAAAATAAATTAATGTGGTTTGATGATTCACGTGGGAGGAAATGAGATTTCTCTCAAATGGAGAAGAAATTAGACAAGGGTGGGGGACACTCCATTTACTCCCTTGACTTACTTTCCTTACATGGCATTATTTTAGTTCCTTAGTGAAAAAAAAATCATAAGTTAGTTTTTAGTTTTTATAAGAAAAGCTTGTAATAGTTTTAATGGAGGAAACACTTGTTTTCTTCTAGAAAATAAAAAGAAGTGAGTTGATTGTTTATCTTCTTCCTTTTTCTCTCTATCTTTGTTTCTCTAGTTGAAATTCTTTGTCTCAAGGATCATGAGCTAACTTTCCTTTTGGGGAGTTAATCCAACTCATGTGAGGGAAAAACAATTGTTGTTGGTTTGGTAGGTTGTTAGGAAGAACAACTAACTCTACATCCTATCCCAAAATGATAGTTGGTGTAGTGTCTAGTTAGGAATCAAGCAATGAGCTTAGAGATAAGTCATTGCTTGGTTTCACTTGCTAGCATGTATGAGCTCTTAAGTGAGCCATACATGCTAGGGATCAAGTCTTTTATTCCATTAGGGACTTGTCTATGAGTCTAGGAAGAATCAATAAACCTTTTCAAATCAACAACTAAATGTTAGTTTCACATGAGGAGGATTAGCTCCCCACCTTTTCTTAGTAATTTGTATTTTTTGTATTAAGTGCATGATTTCAAACTTTAATGTTTTTCTTAATGTTTGTGTATGAAAGAAAACCTAGCATTAGTATTATAACCTTACTCATTAGTTCCCTTTATTGTAACAACCAATTTGTAGTTGTCCTAGACTTTAGGTTGGTTCGAATCCTTACTTTAGCTCTACGAAAACGAAAATCGTGAGTAAGGAAATTTGAGTTGCTTTTGTACCAATTTAGAGAGTTCAAACTCTAAAGACGTACGGAAAAGCTAATATCACACACCAAAAGTAATTAGGAACAAACCAAAGTTATGATATGCATGTTTGTTTTTCTCGGCAAAGCCAAATCTGAAGAAGAACGATCCCGAAATCATCGGCAGCATTTCTAGGACCAACCAACAGGAACACCAAAAATATTGCATCCTATCATCCTAAGCGAAACAAAGATTAGTTACATCACAAACATTAGCATATAGCATGCATTAAATCAAAATCTTGAGTAATTTCACTACATATTTACCTTGTACTTTTAATTCATTTAATTAGTGAGGAAGAGTGTTTTAGAGTGTGTAATTTTTCGAAGATCAACATCAAAGCAATAAAGGCGGTTTCAATGTTTATTATATCTCTTATCTTTAATTATTCTTTCATGTTAATTAATAACATGGAGGGCCAAACTTCCACCCCATGGTGAAAAGTGAAAGCTCTCTATGAAGTTCTTGTTATTTTGTTTTTGTCATTTTTGTTAGAATCTCCACTATATGTGTTTCATGGTGGAAAGTGAAAGCTCTTTATGAAATTCTTGTTATTTTTGTTAAAATCTCCACTATATGTATTTTTCATGAAATCTAATGATATATCTTTTTAATTGATTTTTACACTAAGATTAAATGTGCATGGTTTCTATCACCGTGAAAAATACTTTTCCATTGTTCGTTTATTTTTTTTGTTAAAAATCTTTTAGACTCAACTTTATTAGTTATTAAGGGATTTTTAGGATTTTTTGTACTTCTTATTGTGGACATTGAATGCCTAAAAATTCCTCATTTGGAGTAAAAAAAAATAGAGGATTGAATTTAATATTGAGATGTTTTATTATGTTCTTAAAGTTTATATTTTCCACTAATTCTATAACTAGCATTTAAGATTTAGTAAAGTTTAAGAGAAATTTAACAAGATGTATAAAAACAATTTTAGTGTATAAAAGCAATTTAACAATAAATTTAACTACATCAAAGCAATTTGACTGTAGAAGACGAGGAATCCTACAAGGTTTGGAGATAAGGAATCCCTATCAGCATATGTGCCGAGATAGTAGCAGTGATTTTGAAATTATCAGAACAACGCCCATGGCATCATTCTTCAAAACTGTTACAATATTGTCAGTCGCCTGCCTATGTTTTTGTTAAATTTTAACTCATGGAAAGGAAAGGAAATAAAATGGGTGGTCTCTGGGAAAGGAATAATCATGTTTGTTTGCAAAAGCTATGGAAAGGAATAATTGTATTGTTGGGTCACGCAAACATTGTTGGCTTTCCCACATGCGCCTCAAGAAAATTTCTTCAAATTGTCTGCTTGGATCTTTATATGTTCGGACAAGCACTTCACTCGCCATGATGGACTTAACTGACCATTAAGGAATCTTGGCGACGGCAAAGAATCTGTTTGTACTTCTAACTTCTTGATCGACATTGTTATCACTAACTCCATACCCTCTGCAACAGTCATCATCTCTGGGAACTAGACACAGCGTGTGGATGAACGTGAACCTGCATTGTAGGCCTGTAGAAATTGCCCAGCTGGATTGTTTAGTACACAACCATACTCCGCCATGTGGTCTTTGAGAGCTCCATTAGTGTTAAGAGCAACCCTAGGTTCCAGTGGAGGGATCCAGTGTACTCTGTAACCAATCTGCCCAGCTGCAGATAGATCTGTTACATACATAGTCGTTGAATTAAAGAGTACTAGATTCAAGCTTCTTCTGACATCTTTAAGGTTCAATTGAGTGAGCTGTGCAATCCCTATATAGGAGTTGTTGAATAACCTGGAATTTCTCTCAGACCAGATGGAATAGATAGTAGAAGGAAGTGAAGCTTGAAGGAGAAAAACTTCTGCAGATAAAATATATGCAGAAACAGAGTATACCCCTTTTACTTTTTCGTCATTCAAACACCAACTTCAGTAGTAGGGATGTCTCTTTCCATATGACGGTCCTAATCCAAAAAAAAAAAAAAATAGAGGACCGTCTTGATAAGTTTCGAATATACATAAGACCATTCCGTTCCCCATAATAAGTAAATAAAATAAAATACAATAAAGCAAAATCAAAATGTCAAGTTGCATGAGTAATGAGCAAAGCACACACAAAACGGTATCCTACATGAACCAATTGCAGTCTGCACTCTGCAGTGAGATAACAGACCATATTTTTATGAAACAACTCACTAACTGCGTACATCAAATAATGTATTCCACAAACCTTCAAATATTACTCGTCATCATAGCAATTAGAGGAAGCAATTACCAAAAGTAACTAGCAACACATGGGTACCAAATTAACATGTCGAGCAACAATTCTAAATACACAAAGATATCCCAGTATTGGAAAACTCGTAAAACTCTGTTCAGCTTTTTGCTCACTAATAAGTGAAGCTATGAAATTCTTTCGTTCTTCAAAGATGGGTTTGGAGTTTGGACGTCCAACTTTGACGTGCACAGTGCATCACGCATTTGGTCTGATATATCTGACTTTGCTTGCACCACGCAGTACGATTGTAGGTTCTTACAGAGAGGAGACTGACTTGACTTGCACCAAGTCTTTGTCCTTCATACGTCTGGCTTGACTTGGACTGGACGTCATCAACTTTTTTTAAAGAGAGGAGGTTTTCTACGTGACGAAAAAATTTATACTCACATATTACGGAATCATTTATACCCAATGGAAGTAGATATTTAACTTTTTTTTCAGACCCATACCGGTATGTATCCCTGCTGTCACGTTTTTCTGGAGAGTACAATGAAAGATGTACCCCAGTGAACCAATACAAAAGATGATGCTCACCACCCAAAACACCAATTGAAGAATTAGGCTTGTATGGGAGAACAACATGTCCTTCATCCCAGATATCTCCCTGCACCCCGCCAGGAATAATGTAATCGTGATGCTTCAATTTATACCTATACAAGAGAGCAAAGGCTCCGTTGGCGCTGTGAAAGGCTACACACAGACAGCCCTGCCACTCGGTTAAAAAGCAACGGTACCTTCTGAAATCATTTTCACGATTGGGGCCTCGAATCAAAGAGAGTTTCTCATAGTGGATGTCAAAAGACATAACTATATGGGGCCAACGAAAGTACCAATGAAGAGCTCCATTTGAATATAAAGCTCCATCCGAATTCACAATGAGCCCGAGGCGTCTGGACCCACGAAGAGATGAATGATTTAAGCATTTTGATAAATTACTTGCAACTGTAATGCCCTTCCAAGAACTATTATTAGACCCCAATGTGCAAACCATGCACCTACGAAAACTTCCTTTTCCATCCACAATTTGGACAACTTTATATTCATTCTTCAAAGGATCAAAACCAAATCCATAACTTACAACACAATGCGGAGGGGGGCGTGGGGGCAACAGATGGTATAAAACCTCGTGTGTGCTAGGATTGCAAATCTCGAAACCAGATCTTGAACGAAAGCAAAATAAGCCGTTACAATCACCAACTCTAGACGTCCCCGGCCACTTCTTAGGTTGAACAGAAAAATACTCGGGATTTTCTTCTTTGTTGACAAATATGTAATCGCAGCTCTGTTTTTTTGAGTCCTTGTACTTGACCTGGAAAAAACCAGCAATTGAAGAGCTAGACTTTTCCGTTGTGCAGGTCAAGTGTGATGTAGTGAACTCTGGCTCAACAATCATGGCGCACCATAGTTTGCTAACGCATTTGAATCTAAGGAGAGATTTAACAGGGAGTCGATTGAGTATACCAAAAAATAATATATCATGAGGAATATAAGCATACGGCGTAGTTGACTTCAATATTTTACCCTTCACCATCGTTGTCTGTTTTCTTTATCCAATTCCTTGTTATATAAGCAAGTGTATGGCGAAGCAGATAGGACCAACTTTTAGTTGAGCAACTGAAACACAGTATAGACAAAGACCACAGAAGTAAACCAGTTGTGGAAAAATAAATAGGAAATTGTTAAGGCATTACCGTTGAAGCAGATACAAACACAATACAACAGAAAATAAATGCATAATCTATTGCAAGCCAAACCAATAGAATACATACAAGTACATATACTCTGAGGTTAAAACTACATATTGGTTAGGAAACATAACAAGGCGCTGAAGCAACGCAAGACAACCCCTTACTTCACTAGGAGGAGGCACCAAAGTGAGCTGTATAATTTTCCTGCACTGCTGCACGAGTTTGGACTGCATGATAAATGGAAGAGACTCGTGGAACTGGATTGCGGAAATTTTGCATGTTAACGCTCATAATAGTCATGTATTCAATACGACAGTGCTCTTAACTAACTGTTGAAGGATATTATGGGACTGGTTAGCTGCAAAGTTCAACGTTACAGTTGGGTTCATGAACTCTAAAGAGGAAATTCAGAAAGCTTCTAACTGCAGTCCCATTGTAAAACATATGTGGGACGCTTCAGCTGTAGTAACTATGGTTGGGTTATGGTTACACAGGAACAAGGTATACTTTGAGAATGACGGGGTGTCCTTTAACTACTGCGTAAGATATATTAAAACTCAAATTTGTTGTGCTTCACACCTTTCAAAGGCCACTACGAGGAACAATGCAAATTCTCTGGTACTTAGTTTTTGGGGTGGGGTGTTTGCATGAAGTACACAAGTGCACCAAAGTTAAAGTACTAAAGGTGGTTACTTCCTCCCTCTCCAAATATAAAAGTAAATATCGATGGTGCATCGAAAGAGAATCCAGGTCTGACTGGATGGGGATCTACCTTTAGGGATGCTAGAAGGAGAGTTATTGCTAACTTGTGCCAAAGGAATTGGTATAGCAACGAACTATATGGTAGGATGTTTGGCCATCCTAGAGAGTGTAGAAATTGCCTTAAGCAAGGGATGGAACTCTTTATGGATGGAATCTGACTCGAGAGCAGCAGTGGAACTAGCAGCACAAGCAAAATTCCATGGGAACTAGTGGGTAGATGGGAAGTTTGCCAGAAAAATTTGCATTATTTCTTGTTGATCCACTGCTGGAGAGAAGTGAACTTTGCCGCTCAAACCAGGGTTCTAGATTGGCTAAAGACATTTTGAATATGCATGAAGGGAACCCCATGCCTACATAAATGGGAGGACCCGAATGCTTTCTATTTAAGATTTTCTTAGAATATGGGCACTTGGGTGCCTTCATGGAACCTGAATTTCTCATCACCATGTACAGTATTTTTTTTTTAAATTTTAATTTACACAAGTAACTTACCAAGCAAAAAAAAAAAAAACTGTTGAAGTCCCATTATCAACGATATATGGAATGCAGCAGTTATACATCTTTGGGTACAAGTCTGGAAAACGCGCAACAAGGTTATCCTTGAGAAGGTGTATAGGGTGCAGAATATCCAAAGAAGCATTTTGTTGGATATTGTTGTTCCTGGGATGCTCTCCAAGGGGACCATGCACAATTCAGTAATTGATCTGAGCATCTTGACAACTTTTAGGGTGAACTGCAGACCTCGAGGTGCACCCACCATAAAAAAAAGTTGTATGGAGGACTCCTCCAGTGAATTGGTGGAAGATAAATTCAGATGGCTTGTCCATTCGGAACCCTGGTAGGAGTGGCGCAGGTGCAATTTTCAGAAACAGTGAAGCTTGAGTGATTGGTGTACTGGTTTATTGGGTTGGAAATGCAACCAATTTTGATGCCTAATGTTGGATAATGATCTTATCCTTAAAAAAAGGCAATAGAGATGAACTGGGTGAACGTTTGGCTTGAATGCGACTCTGTGACAGCAGTGATTGCTTTCAAGGGAAATAAAGTTCCACGGGAAATGAAATCCCGGTGGTGCAGGATCAATGATGCAATCCGAAAATGGTGGAGGGAAGCGACTTTAGAGCTGACTCAGCTGCAAAGAAATTAAAGCTCAAACACAAAGGAGTGTCTTTTTGGAGTGACTCTAGACCTGACTTTTTTACTAGATTTGAAACTCCTTTCCAAACTTTAAATAGGTTTGATAAAAGGGTCCAAATAGTTGTAATGCTCACCTCAAACTCTGTAGCATTCTTTCTAGCTCTTCTAATGAAAGTCCCTTGCGTGTAAAAAAAAGGAGGAAAAGAAAAGAAGCAATCATTCCAATAAAATGCAGGAAGTCAGGAACAGACGAGCTAAACTTCGATGGTTCCAAAACACTAGTAAGTTATGGATATGGCATATGAGGGTAATATATATAAGAGACCATAGAGGCAATGTTTTGAAAACCGAACCGGTGATCGAACCGATTTTTTGTTAAAATGGTTCAACCAGGTTCAACCATGGTTCGACTCGGTCGGACCGATTGATGTTTATTTAGCAAATTTTTTAATAATTACAATAATAAAATGAATAAATACATGTTTTAATTCAATATTAATTGGTATTATATATCAAAATAAATTTATTATACAAGAAATACATAGTAGTATGTTGGTTTGGAGTTTGGATTATCTTGTTTAGGTGTTAGGTTCAACTCTCCACATTATCAATTTTTCAAAAAAAAAAAAAAAAAAATTATATAAGGGTGATCCGGTTTAGAGCTGAACCGGTTCAACCGGTTCGCCGGTTCAACCACGGTTTAAGCTTAGACCGAGGGTCCAACCATAAACTCAAGTTTTAACTGAACCGAACCGAAAATTTACCGGTTCCGGTCGGACCCCGGTTCAACCACCGGTCCGGTCCGGTTTTCTAAACACTGCATAGAGGTCAAGTGCTACTTGCATTTACTGGAAAGAACAAAAAAAACTAAGAGCAACATATGCGGGGCTCGAAGGTTTGTTTGAAGCTGGGTCGTACTAGCTAATGGCTGAGGGCTTAAGGTCAGTTCAAATTCAATTATAAGCACACAAATATTTAACTACACCTTGCTACTGCCTAAATATAATAGATCGAATTTATAAAAAGGAAGATGCAACAAATCAAAGCAGCCCTTGAATAGAAAACGGGAATATACAACTTACCAAAATTTACATATAAAAAAATAAAAATAAGATAATAAAAAAGGCCAAGTGAACAGTTTGTTGCTGTTTAAAAAGTAAAACTGTAAAAGCTTTTTTTTTTTTTTTTTCGATGATTTTTTTTTTCGATGAAATAAAAAAAAAAAAAAAACTCGAGTAAAACTGTAAAAGCTGGTTAAATGGTACGAACTAAAAACTCGATATCACGGTAGTAGTAACTAGTAACAAAGTTGTTTACGTTCTAGTAATAAAATTCGTAAACTAAAATTTACAATGACAGTAGCCAAATCAAAGCTGCCACAAACCATTCACTGGCCAACAACGATATCACTGTAATCGAAAATTCCCAATTGTTAGTGCTAGTGGTGGAAGATTGTTTAGTTTTATACTTCCAAAACAAAAACCATAACAAGTTAAGAACGTGTTTTCGGCTACAAATTTAGAACGTACAGTGACCGATTAGTCTCGAATTTAAGTATTGGCCTGGTCCATTTGTTTTTATATTTTAAGTGGCCCAGCCCATTTGTGTTGTGTGACTAGCAAGCTAAACAAATCCGGCCTTTGCCGTAGGAAGCAAACAAATCCAACGGCAGACCTCAAGCTTAGCAGTTAGCTCTACTCAAATATTGTACTCAAAATTAAAGTCTTCCTAGCTTGCTCTCTCCTACATTTCTTACTTTCTCTGCACGGCTTTGTTTGTTTAAATGGACCATTCATTTTGTTTCAGTTACTATCTTCAACTTAATGCAAATACATGAAATATTCCTCTTCTATGATTAGTTTCTTAATTTGTAGTCTTTAAGTGTTGCCAAGTTTTTTTGTCAATACTACTGTTTGATCCCTTTTGCTTTATCAGATTCTACTTATTTGCCGAGGGTCGGGGGACATAGTTTGAAAACGATGTCTGTAAATGAACACAATTGCTTGGATGAGAAAGAAGCTGCAAAACGAAATCAAGGAGCGCGCACTGATGAGCCCATGAATTTTGGTGGCAAAGGAATGTGTAGAGAAAAAAGACGTTTTCTCTCTCTTTGGTGTTAAGTATGCATACCCCATGTATATCTGGACAAAGGCTGCACACGCCATTTTTTGCGACTTCCAAGATTTTAAGCCGCTGCGACTTTTACTTTTGCTCGCTGGCGCCAGCCCACCATTTTTTTCAAAGACAAATGCGATGTTGCCGGAAGTTTTTTTACGTAAAACTTAACCTAACCAAAAAGAAAGAAAGAGAGAGATTATAAGAGAGAAATTCTTAGTGAGTTGAGTGTTCATTCTTTATAAGTGAATTGAGAGCTCTTGTAATCTGTTACTCTGGACATCTAGTAAAGCTTGGAACTCGCCAGAGTGAACGTAGGCAAATTGCCGAATCACGATATATCTTTGTCTTGTAGTTGGTTCTATTTTGCATTATTATCTTTACTTTGTATGCTTGTTATTTGATATTGAAAAGTGTTGGGATATTACTTTGAGGGTGTTGAAGTCTTGTCTAATGAGAATAATCAATTTTTGTGTAGGATTGATCTATTTGTTGTGGATAGCATTGTTTCCGCATTGTCATATTCACAACAATTAGTATCGGAGCCAGATTTACAACCTAGGATTTTGAGTTTTGGTAAAGAACCATAGTGCTCGAAATTTGTGCAGATAAGGTGTTCGATAAAATTCCGAAGTGAAATTGTTTTTTTTTTGGGTTATTGTGTGTGACTTGAAAAATGGCTCCCAAGATATCAAATGCTAAGTTTGAAATAGAGAAATTTAATGGAAAGAATAACTTTGGGATTTGGAGAGTCCAAATAAGGGACATCTTCATCCAACAAGGTTTGCACAAGGCTTTAAAGGGGATTAATTCAAAGGCTGCGACTATGAGTAATAATGATTAGGAAGAGTTCGATCTACAGGCTTGTTCATCAATCTGGTTGTGTCTTGCTAATGAGGTCATGTTAGGGGTGTATATCTGGCGAACCGGTCAATTGAGGGTCAAATAGTGATGGGGCTGGCAGGGTCTAGGGATACAAATCTAGTGGTCCCCGACAGTATGGGGAGGCGGGTTGAAGTGTCATGTCTTAGGACCATCACCCTACTGTTGGTTAGACGGCTTTACGGGCGGGTTTTGGGCGGTCATTCGGTCGGTGGAAATTATCATTTGAACCCAATTTCACCCAAAAAAAACTTTCTAATTCTGCAAGTAATATATTTCCAATTCACAACATAGAGAAAAAAAATAGAATCAATTAATAAAAAAATAAACAAATATAAAAAAAACTTGAACTTGAACCCAAAACCATATCTGCAAATTTGAAACTTCTTTATCGTGATTTACCATTTGTAAATTGATTATTTTCCATAGCATGATAAAATGAAGATGGGAGTGAGGATCCATGGTACAAAATAATAAAATATAAACTAAAATAATTTGAAATTAATACAAGGATGAATGATTCATTTTCTCCAAAATTTGAAAGTTGAATTTGAACTTTTGATATTTGCCAAATGTTCAAACTTGAATATTTGAAATTGATGTTGAACTCATAAGTTTGTGTTCATATCTCCCAAATTCCTACAAAAGTTAAAACAAAATATAAACAAAATATGTTAGAGTTTTGAAATTGTGCGGGTCAACGGCTTTTGACACGGTGCGGGTCAGGCGGCTTGATGGGTCGGATTTGAGCATAGAACTTACACCCATAGCCCGACCGCGTAAAAATGGTGGCGGGGTGGGGCGGGTCTATTTTCGGTCGGTGCGGGTTTGGGTGGCGGGTGAAGACCGGGTACCTTATCGGATGATGGGTCAACGGTTTTTTTTTACACTCCTAGGTCATGTATAGTGTGATGGGAGAAAATAGCGTTGCCGATATTTGGCTCAAGCTAGAATCTATCTATGTATATAACCAAGAGCATGACGAACAAGATGTACCTTAAGAAGCGTCTTTATCGGTACATGATGGTGGATGGTTCAATGATGTGAGAGCACATTAGTGAGTTTCGTCGACGCCTAACCGATTATTTGAATGTTGGTATGAAGATGGATGATGAGGATTAAGCGGCATATTTAATATTCTGTTTGCCAGAAAGCTATGAGCATCTAATGACTACATTTATGAACAAAGAAGATGTTGATCTTGACGAAGTTCATAGTGCACTTCTTTCTTATGAGTTGATGAAGAAGACACGTGTAGAGAATAACAATGATGCAAAGTAGGGCAAGTGGCAAGAGGAAGCTAAAGTCGCATGAAAAGGCTTCTACAAGCAATGAGAAGTCTATGTCCAAGTCAAAGAAGCCTTTGACACATGTGAAGTGCTACAATTGCGATGAAAATGGACATTACGCAAGTAATTCCTCACCTGAATAAAGATAACAAGTATGATGCTAAGAAGAAAGGTAAGGCTAAAGTTGAGGCAAGTTTTGTTTCAGGCTCTGAAAGGGATGATGTGAGTCTCTGTGTGTCTACACAAGACTATATGGCTGAAAGTTAGATTCTTGATTCCGGATGTTCCTACCATACGTGTCCGAATAGAAAGTGGTTTACTTCTTATGAGAGTATTGATGGTAGTTCCGTTTTGATGGGTAATGATGTTGTTTGTAAGACGGTAGGAATTGGAACTATACGGGTCAAGATACATGATAGTGTAGTGAGGACTTTAACCGATGTGAGACATGTTCATGAGCTAAAGAAGAACCTTATTTCTCTTGGTACCTTGGATTCCAAAGGCCACAAGTTTGTGGGAGAAGGTGGAGTCCTAAAGATTGTTAGTGGCTCTTTAGTTGTTATGAAGGGTCAAAGACATGGAACCTTGTATACTTTGAAGGGTAGTACGGTGATAGGCGATGTAGCAGTGGGTGCATGTCGTGATGATTTTGAGTGCACTAAGATGTGGCATATGCGACTAGGGCATATGAGTGAAAAGAGTTTGTTTGAGTTGTGCAAACGAGGGTTCTTGAAGGACATGAAGAAGCTAAGTATGGGGTTCAGTGAGCATTGTGTCTATAGAAAGCAGTGCAGAGTCAAGTTCAGTTCAAGTAAGCACACGGCAACAGGCATCCTTGATTATGTGCATACAGATGTTTGGGGACCCTCCAGAGTGGCTTTTAAAGGAGGTAACCGCTATTATGTCTCATTCATTAATGATCATACTCACTATGTGTGGGTGTATATGATGAAAACGAAAGATGAAGTGTTTGAGACATTTAAGAAGTGGAAGGCAAGGGTTAAGAATCGCACAGATAGAAAGGTGAAGACTCTACGGTCTGACAATGGCACTGAGTATACCTATGGGCCTTTCCAAGAGTTTTGTACGCAGCAGAGAATTGCCAGACACTGGACAGTCAGGTGCACGCCTCAACAAAATGGAATGGCAAAGAGAATAAATAGAACCTTGCTTGAAAGAGCAAGATGTTTGTTGTCTAATGCTAGTCTAGGCAAAAAGTATTAGGCAGATGCAGTGTCCATGACATGTTACCTGTATAATAGGTCACCAGTTCCAGCTATATATTGCAAGACACCTTATGAGGTGTGGTCAGGTAATCCAGCTGATTATAGTATTTTGCGAGTGTTTGGATCTACTGCTTACTACCATGTGAGGGAGAGCAAGATAGATCCTAGAGCTAAGAAGGTCATATTCTTAGGCTTCGCAAATGGGGTAAATGGATATAGATTGTGGTGTTTAGAAGACCATAAGTTCCTGGTCAGCAGAGATGTTACCTTTGATGAGACTTCGTGGTTATCTTCAATGAAGTTCGAAAAGAATTAAAGCGAATGGTGAGTCTATAGAAGTTCAAGCTACTGAGCTTGAGTTGTCTGATGCAGCAGATGACGTATTGGTTGGTTCATGATGAGGTACCAGATCATGGAACCACGCAACAACAGGAAGAAGAGCATGAGCATCCGCAACTTGTAGTGGCTGACCCTAGGCCAAAGAGACAAGTTAAAGAAGTGCACAAATATGGGCAGGAGAAACCGGTGAAACACTATGGTCAGGTGGATTTAGTAGCATATGCACTGAATATCGAAGATGATGAGCCAGATAGCTTTAAGGAAGCTGTTAGAGATGTTCATTACAGAGATTGGTTGGTTGCTATGCAAGAAGAGATGAAATCTCTTGATAAACTTTATACATGGGACCTAGTTTTATTGCCAAAGGGCAAAAGGACTATCGACAGTAAATGGGTGCGTTCAGAAAGAAAAAGGTCCTTCCTAGGGTTGTCAATGGATCGGTTTGGGTCGGGTTTTGGAAAATCCGAACCTGAACCGATAAGAAAATTGGGAACCCAAAAGCAAACCGAACCGATAATATTATGTTTAATCTGAAATCAAACTGAACCGATAAGATATATTGCAAACCAAACCCGAATCGACCCGAACCGAAAACTATAAAATCAATTAAATTTTAAATTAAATTAATTAATTTTAACCACACAATTGATAAACATATACAAAATTAATCATAAATATTACTAAAATGCTATCTTATCGGTTCGGATTCATATCGGTTCGGTGGAGGGCAAACCCAAACCAAACCAATATCTTATCGGTTCGGTTCGGTATCGGGTCAGTAGAGGGCAAACTAAATTATTAAAACCCAAACCGTTTTTTATTGGTTTGGTTCGGATCGGTTATCGGGTTATCAAAACCCATTGACAGCCTTAGTCCTTCCTGAGTCTGACAGTACTAGGTACAAGACAAGAGTGGTAGCAAAGGGTTTCTTACAGAAGGAAGGAGTCGACTATAATGAGGTATTTTCCCTAGTGGTCAAATATACTTTCATTCGTGTGTTATTGAGTTTAGTTGCTCACTTCGACTTGGAGTTAGAGCAACTTGATGTGAAAACTGCTTTCTTGAATGGGGACTTGGAGGAAGAGATCTATATGAGACAACCTGAGGGTTTTGTTGTTGCTAAGAAAGAAGATCATGTGTGTAAGTTGAATCGGTCACTATATGGTTTAAAGCAATCTCCAAGGCAATGGTACAAGCGCTTTGACACATTCATGATGCAACATGAGTACACCCAAAGTAAGTATGACTGTTGTGTTTATTTTCATAGGCTTTGTGGTAATGACTTCATCTATCTCCTGCTTTTTGAGGATGACATGTTTATTGCTTCCAAAAGCATGGTGGAGATAGACAAGTTGAAAGCTCAACTTAGCTCTGAGTGTGAGATGAAAGACTTAGGAGTCAAGAAGATATTAGGCATGGAGATTGATAGAGATAGGAAGAAGCAACGGATAGTTGTATCTCAGAAGAAATACCTTCATAAAGTAATTTCTCGTTTTGGTATGGAGAATGCAAAGTCGGTTTCGACACCTTTAGCTGGGCATTTTAGGCTTTTAGCTAAGTTCTCTCCTAGTTCAGTAGAGGAACAAAAACATATGACTCATGTTCCTTATGCAAGTGTAGTGGGCAGTTTGATGTATGCTATGGTGTACACATGCCTAGACATTTCACAGGCAGTTAGTGTTCACTATACCAAAACAGGATATTCTTAACGGTGCAAAACCGTTACTAAATTTTTTTGTAACGGTTTATTTCCGTAACTGTTTGGGCGTTATTAATATGTTAAGTTATTTACTTACGGTTTTTAACCGTTACAAATTCTTTTTAGTAACGGTTATTTAACATTACTAAAATTAATTACTAACGGTTTTCTAGACTCAATCACATTAAATATTTTCAACAATAGTAACGGTTTTCTTCAATTTCTAACAGTTTGTACACGTAGCTTAATGAAGACATTAGTAACGGTTATAAGAAATTAGTAACGTTTTTTTGTGTAGTATGTGTTGCTAATTGAATAATTTACTAACGGTTTTTGCACCCATTTCTAACGTTTTTCCTACTTTATAAGTGTTACTTAATTAAGAGCTTAGTAACGCTTTTTTGCCATTACAAAACAATTTCATATTGAAAAAAAATTAATTTCTCCTGCCACACATTTACCACCTTCATCAATCACGTGCATAAAATACCCCAATTTTTTTTTGAAAATTCCACAAAAGTTACCAATACACAGAAAACCTCACAAATACATCCAATCAAGTACGTACTCCTTTATATTACTACAAATCGCAACCAAAAAGTCATACATATAAAGAACATGCGGAAATTTGATTCACAAGGAAATAAACATTTTAGATTTATCAGGGAACTCATCATCTTCTTCTTCGACTATCTAGGCCTCGACACTCCATAAATCTCGAGTCCTGAGAATAACATAAATTAAAATACGTAAGACAGGCAAAATGAAAGAAACATTCATACCTGAATTTAGTAAATGCTAATTTCAAGTCTAATTCCAAATATTACCCAAGTACCTCAAAAAACTTTCCAGTCAAATGATTTTTTGCAAGACAAAACATATATGAGTGCATAATGCTATAAACATACTATTTAGTGTTGTAACAGTACCAAATATTCACTAAAGTGAAAAGTCTATTACAACTAAGAACATAAAAAAAAGCATCCCAGCCAGCAATAAATGATCCTGGGTGTCAACTAATAAAAAGCTCAACTGCTCAAAAACCTACTGTGTAATATTTTAAGTTGTGTAAAAACATATGATGAACATTTGCAACTTTAGGAAGAACATTGACCCTAAGCTCAAGAAACTACTAAAACATATCAAGACGAAAACGGGTATAAAGAAGAAAAAGAGAAAATAGTGAGCGCACCTGCTAATAGGACACCTTGTACACTACAATCACCAGGTGTGCAAAAAGGTCACCTTCTTCCCCGCATTACCTCCGATGATAAGAATCGTTACATTAGGAAAAAATCGAAATATTTCAAGGTAATCGTTGTTGTCGCGAAAGTAGTACCTTATCATAAGTTCATAGTATAATAAGTTCGGACCATTAACAGGGGATCACCCGGAAAACATTTGAATACACAAACTTCCCCACAATTTTGCTTGTGAGCCACAATATTTTGTCATGCCCAAACAATATTCCTACATGACCATAATCGTATAAGACGGTGCCTCATGTCACAACTCATAATGAATAAGAGAAGACAATATGCACCTTTAATAGTAAGACAAGCCTCCAAAGATAGCTCATGATAACATGGGAATGAGTCCGCATTAATCGATGTCACCGGAGGAGCTCGCTTTGGCATGATTGTAAAGCTCATGTTTAACATTGGAATGAGTCCATACACACGATGGCGATCCCACAAAACCACCATAAACACTCAAATTGAAATCTTAATATGGCTAAAACTGCCATTCAAGCTACCCGATGACAAAGCCGTGACCAAGAACACATTTACAAAGAGTGATGACCTCTTGTACATCTCCACATTAGTTCGGACCATCAAATCCATGTAGATAATCACAACTTCATGTTCTACAATAAACAACAGTTGGTGATAATGACTTAAATTCAAATTTAATTCTCCTCAAGTAGCAAAAGACAATAGCACGCAAAGAAAATGTATTAGCTTTAAGAACTTCACAATGAGAATTTTACCATCAAAATCTTGTAAGAAGCCAAGCAAATCAAAACACAACACCGGATGGTCAAGTTGCTCCATTATCTTGCATAACCTACATGAACAACATGCATATTAAACAATAATTACTAAATGAAGCTAAAAGAAGAGCTATCTAGATTGGAAATGATTGTAACATGGTCTTTCAATATTGTAGTATAGAAATCAATGAAATTACTCATCACTCAAACAGTGAAATAGCAAATGCTGGTTACAGATTCTACTAAAAGAAAGTTGATAAATCTGAAAATGAAAAGCAAACAAAGAAAAGTTACCTTCTCTTAAGCCGGAAAGTAAATGGTCTTTGAACAGATAGCATGTATAGCCTCTTTAAATTCATTCCCTGCATTTTCTCATGTATTGCCAAAACTAGTAACCATGTCGTGAACTCAACAAATTGCAACAGCCTTCACCCCTTGAAAACTTCGCAGAATGACAATTTCACAATCAAATTCTTGTAATAAGCCATATTTCAAAACTCCACACCACAATGCACTCGAGCTGCTCCAAAGATCCCACATAACCTCTGAGATAGACACATTACACGACAGTTAAGCTAAAGGGAGAACTCAGAATAAGAAAATGGGTGTGGGTGCAAAAATGGGATTTGAATAATAACTAGGTAAGGGAATCAATGATTTACTGTTCAAAACAAGGGTGGACCACAGGTTCAACAAACAGATAAGTACAAAATCTGAAATGAAAAACTCAAAAGCAAAGAACGATTAGTTACCTTTTAAAAAGCTAGAAAATCAACAAGTTCTTTCATCAGAAAAATAGCACGCCCGACCTCTTTAAACTCCTCCCCTGCATTCTTTCATGTCTTGACCCAAAACCAACTTCGCCCTTCACTAGACATGCAATTCCACAATTTGAACCGGAGCTCACTCATTCGCCAAAGGTGCTCCAACCCATCCCACCATAATATCTAATCTACTACCCATATTTTTACACTTTGGACAATTGCCGAGACATCCAACTTCCTAAAACTAGTACAAAATCATCAGAACTACAATACACAAGCTTTACATAAATATCCAACAAATTACCCATCTCTTCTAAATCCACAATATAACTTTATTCATAAACAAATCAAACAGTTAACATGACAATACAAAATAGCAACAACACATCAATTAGTAAACAACGGTTAACATGACAATACAAAATAGTAACAACACATCAATTAGTAACCTAAGACACTATTCAAGGAATTTTATCTGCCCAATGCAATATAATATGGGTGCTAATCGGGCCGGGGCCATGTTGGATTAGGCTAATTTTTTGTTCGCTCATCCCACATAGTAACATGAATGACAAATCCAATTTAATCATTGCAGGGACTCAAAATCCGAGGTTGGACCGGATTAATAATTAGATACAACCTATGTCAACACACCATCGCTATAAGCCCAAAAATAATATCCATGTGCAGATAATCTATGATGTTTCGTGGCCGATACCGAGAGTGGAAAACGCCATCTACTAGCAATATACTGATTTCTTACAAAAACTATTTCGGTTGTCCAAACTTCACATTGAAGAGGACCATGAAACATTAAGCTTAATGGTCGACACTTAATTTTTGAGCCTCTCATGCATCATAATACTAATAAAGAAACCGGGTTGCATTGAGTACCGCAGACTTTTTTTTTTTTTTTGATAAATGCATAAATCAATTAAGCAAAGAATTGCAAAAGCTAACCATGTTGCCGTAGGATTCACGCATTATTGGTTGTGAGAGAGATCCAAATGTACGCTTACGCTTATTGGTGTTAATTCATTGTTCAATTGACTAGCGCTTAACTAAGAGGCGTTACCTATACATGACTAAATGAAGTATGACATGAAATACAGGCAACACAAATAGAGAAGCTCCGGCTAACTCCGGTGTGAATCATCCCTAACGAGGCTTTGCATGCATATCTTATGGAAGGTAAATGCAAACCTCAATTAAGAAAAATTGGTGGAGTTAATCATGTACCTTGCAAGTTGTAATATGCCTCAAATATGTCCGAGGAAATTCCAATTGTTCGCCATGTGCTTGCTTGTAAGTGTTGGGATGTCTAGTGATATTTCCAATTGTTAGCCTTGTGCATGTGAGTGTTAGGTCATCGATCCGAATGCATTAGCAGTTGTCTCTACGAAAGCAATATAAAGGAGCAAGCACACACCGTGAGGCAGGTCCCCGCAAAATCCGGTCGCGACCTCCTCCTCGAACCGAAAAGGAAAATTTTATTATGATTTTTGACCGCCATGCAAGCGACGCGACATGGCAAAGGTAAAGTAGATGACAAAGAGTATTCGATACATTGCCTTCACCATTAAGGTCTTTGCACCGATCTCTTTACATCAATTACACTCTTACCAAAGACAATCAGCCCTTCATCGTCTTGAGAAGCAAAAACCAAGAACACATAATGGATTTCTTGAACCATATCCAAGCTGCCAAAGGTCTCACGATTCTCCATGAACTAGCAACAACAACAATAGCAATAGCAACAACAACAAAAATCCATGTTCTATGATAATTTTCACATAGGGTGGAACCTCAATATACATAGTTAAACACCGATACTGAGGTTAAACACGTCTGACAGTGTATATAAAAAGTCTAGTACAGAGCTACAAGAACAGAGCTATGACCTCAATATACATAACATTGAATAACAACACAACCATGAGGATGATTAAGTTGTGGAAATTCAAAGGTGAGCTGCAAAACAGAGCCCCAAGCTTCAAAATGCCCATTCAACCACACTCACTGTAAAAATAGAGTCTTCCAAGCATCTCACCAATGTTCCATACTTTCGTATGTTAAATTCATGCACCCTTATTCTCTGTTTCTCCCAAGAGATGTCAACTCTTTCTCAAAATCCTTTTTCAAACGTACCCAGTAAAAATCCACCTCTAAACCATTTTATCTCTAAAATCTAACATATACAAGATCTAGTACAAACAAACACACAAATTGATAAAGTAAAATTAGACGATATATGCTTTGCTTCAAGAATTGGGGATTTGGACCAAGAAGATAACAATCAACAAGTCATTTCTTCTAAGTTATACTTATACAATAACTATATTGATTCCTTTCACGGACGGAAAGCTCTCTCTTCTCTTCAACCAAAACTTAACTCATAATAACCATTAAGGCCCACAAGACTTTTTGAAACCCCTCATATTAAAAACCGGAATCATAAATAACCAAATCAAGAAATGACAAAAGTTTCGATATTTAGCATACCCTTTTATAAATTTAGACTCACAACCTTATAAACTAGTCACAACGTATACAATAAGTTCATAGTTCCACTTGAAATTACTAAAACTCCAATATGAGTAAAATTCATGTATACCCTTTTACATAAATAGATTGAAAAGCTTCAAAGAACCAATCTTTAAAGCGGGGAATTTATTGCAAAATAGAAATGAAAAAGAGAGAAAGAAGAGTTATTATTACCCATCTCTTCATGAGTAGAAAAGTTCCTTTTCCCAAATGGCTTCCCTTTGAACTTCCCCTTCCCATTTTGTTTTTTTTTTTTTTTTTTTTGCCTTAAATTTAAGCTCCGAACTTCAAAATCAAAAAGAAGTAGAAGATGAAGAAAGTAGATGAGGGATAAAAGTCATGTTAGTGTTATTCATACCAATGGATCAGCCAAAAACAATTGGTTCCCTTTACCAAATTAGTTTTCCAAATCGAAAAGGTTGAAGCGATTGAGAACCTAACTCGTTCTCAACCCGAAATCTGAAATCCAATTAAACCCTTGGTATATAAGCACAAAAAGTAAAGAAGAGAATTAAAGAGGAACGCACGAAAATAAAAACCTATGTTTTCCAATCCCTACAAAGAGAAGAAGAATTGAAGAAGAAGAAGAAAAAAACTTACCTTCGTTTTAGATGAGGAAGTCATGGTTTGAGCCAACCACTTCCCCCTCTGAAAATGAGAGAGAGGAGTGCGGGATTCTAACCTTTTGTTTTAGACTATTTCTTATTATTCTTTTTATTTTTGTCTTTTTTATTTTATTTCTAACCGTGACTAATTAATTTCGATAATTATCTGAATTTTAAGTAACGGATAAAGTGACATACTAACGCTTTATAAACGTTAATAATTGTGTAACGGTTAAAAAATGTTACTAAGTGAAAAATAAGTGCGTTACAAAATCACCCTTTTGGTGTAGTGGTTGTAAGCAGGTATATGACAAATCCTGGGAAGCAGTGAAATGGGTATTGAGATACTTGAAGGGTACCTTGGATGTGGGATTAGTTTATGGTGGAGGCACTTGTTATGTCAGTAGATATGTGGATTCAGATTATACAGGTGATCTAGATAGACAACGATCGACTACTGGTTATGTGTTTATGATGCATGGTGCACTTGTTAGTTAAAGGTCTATGCTACAGGCTACAGTTGCTCTATTTACTACTGAGGCAGAGTATATGGCGCAGGCGCAAAATGAAAAGAGGTATTATGGCTCGGGGTCTTCCTCGGATGATATGGGCATCGAGCGTAATCGCGATTGCTTTGTATTGTGATAGTTAGAGTGTTATTGATTTGGCGAAGAACCAGGTTCATCATGCTTGGACCAAGCATATTGATGTCCGTTATCACTTTATACGGGATGTCGTTGAGGATGGTAATGTAGCACTTGAGAAAGTGGACACCCATGACAATCTTGCTGATATGCTGACAAAGGTTGTCACCGGAGTTAAGTTCCAACACTGTTTGGACTTGCTCCAAATTCTACATACTTGAAAGAGCCCTTTGTGGGCATAGCCCTTCGAGGCGGTTGATTGCGAGTTCCGGATGGATGTGTTATTGCTGGATGTGTTCGGCTCGGTTTTATGTGTTAAAACCTCACCGAGGTGGAGAATGTAGAGAAAAAAGATGTTTTTTCTCTCTTTGGTGTTAGGCACGCCCGCGCCCTATGTATGCCTGGACAAGGGTGCACACGCGCTCATCTCTTTGGCGACTTCTAGTACTTTAGGCGCACCCGTGCTCGACTTTTGCCTGGCCAAGGGTGCGCCCGCGCTCCACCGTTTTTCAACACGAATTCGACTGTTTCGGAAGTTTTCAGAAACAGTATAAATATAAGTTTTTTTCTGTAAAAACTTAACCTAACAAAAAAGAAAGAAAGAGAGAAATTCTTAGTGAAGCCGAAAGTGTTTATTCTTTGTGAGTGAATTGAGAGCTTTTGTAATCTATTACTCGACATCTAGTAAAGCTTAGAACTTCGCCCGAGCCATGACGTAGGCAAATTGCCGAACCACGATATATCCTTGTCTTGTGGTTGGTTCTCTTTTGCATTATTATCTTTACTTTATATGTTTGTTATTTGATATCGGAAAGTTGGGATATTATTTGGAGGGTGTTGAAGTCTTGTCTAGTGAGAATGATTGATCTTTGTGTAGGATTGATCTATTTATTGTGTATTCACAATAGAATGGATGACCTGGTTCATGGAGATACGACTATAAGTTTGAGCACTAATACAATTTCGAGTGATCTTGTTGATGAATGGCCTATTCCTAAGCCAATCCATCAATTTTACTTTGTGAAGTCTCCAGCGTATGAAGAGCAAAACCTGAAGTCCAAAATTGATCAAGCTGAATGGGAAGTTCTAAAAAAAAATCAAGCCCGATTTCAGATTTGTGAAGCCATAGAGATGACAAAGGTAAACAGGTCATTTGGATGCAGTTATTTCTGCTTTTTTAGACAATTAAATGAGTAGAAAGTTGCTTATATGTTGTGCTATGTTCTTTACAGAGATTCCGGTGGAAGGAAATGTAACAAACAAATCAGGCCTTATAATTTGTTTCAATTCAAATTGTTTTGGCAAGTTGAACGAACTGACATAATATATCAGCTTGAGCCTTTAATTTGGATGGACAAAAGACTAAGGAAAACTTTGAAGTGGAAGAGGGAAGATGTAAGACCTCAACAACAGGCTCAGGGAAGTTACGGAGGGTCGTATTTTAAACCTAGAGAAAGGTGTCGATTTATGTTCGTCGGAGCAAGAGCCAAATCATTTAGTAAGCTTAACTTAACGGATTATCAATATACTTGATTGCATTGTTAAGTTTGTTGCTGTTCTAATCTTGTTGATGTTGGTCAGATTTGTACCTTGCGTAGTCGAGTCCTACACGAGTGCAAAACAGTAGTTGAGGAAAACAAGCACCTTAGAAAAATAGAAGAACTTGAGGGAACTAGGGAGAGAGCTGTTGATACTGATAAAGAAGCAGCAAAGGCTCACTATTTCCGGGCTTCAGATTATTTATATTTTAAGAGTTTAGCTTCTAAGGATGAAATTAGAGTAAGCTTCTTTTTTTTCTTTTTGCACTTTTTGTATTAAATATTTTCTATTGTGTTAGCCATGTATTTCAAACAATTTTCTTATGGTGTATGGAGGTTGATGCGGACCAAATAAGAAGGGAGAAGCTAGCACACCGTCAGCAAGAAAATTATTTGTTTGGAGGAAGAATTGAAGACCATAGACAATAAGAGTAGATCTTTAAAAGAAGAATTGGTACGCTTGAACAATTTAAGGAGGCGCATTTTTGCTGCAATTTCGCAATGCGTAGTTTGCTTATGGACGAATACAAAAGTGCCACATGTTCATTCAAAACGGAACCAAAATTTTGAATCCGTTTCTCGTGACAGTGAAGTCAACAACACGTTTTACTTTGGCTAGTATACAGTTTTCTTGCTAACTTATACATATTACCGGGCCCTACTATAAAAAGCAAATATTTTAATATGAGATTACGTTATTCTAAAAGGGAACAAATGGCTTGTAGCCTTTCGCTCCAAACCCCCAAATTTGTCCCGATCATTTAGAGCTTTATTCAGTGTTTTGTGATTTGCCCCAATTTATATATATATATATATATATATATATATATATATATATATATATATTTTTTTTTTTTAATTTTCTTTAATTAAAACATGAAGCTATGTATAACCAAAAAAATAATAGTAATAGTAATAGTAATAGTAATAGTAATAATAATAATACATTAGAACCTCCTTAATTTAATATGCAAATATTTAATTATTGCGCTTAATTAATGAAATTTTATGGTCCCGAATCGGTCAGGTATACTCAATTTCATTGACTTAAAAACAATATTTGTTCCCGACTCTTCGATTTTCAAGGTGTGACGCAGTCTCAACTTCCAAAAACCCATAACAGTTTAAATATGCAGAAAATTAAAAACCAATAAGAATTTAACATTAAACAAAAGTCCTCTTCATTACAAAACTTCACAAATAAGATTAGGTTACAACTCTCCTTTCAATAACTATTTAATTAAAATTACAAATGAAAATACAAAAAAAAATATTGTCTAGACTGAAAATCTATATCACCTCAAGGAAAAACAAAACATATCCTGAAATGCAACGCTAACGCAAACTACAAGTAGCAACCAACCTTCTTCAATACTAAACTTGTCAAGACTTATCAACATTGTCTAGACTGAAAATCTATATCACCTCAAGGGAAAACAAAACATATCCTGAAATGTAACGCTAACGCAAACTACAAGCAGCAACCAACCTTCTTCAACACTAAACCTGTCAAGACTTATCAACTATGTTCATTTAATGAACACACCGATAAAGCAAACATGCAAATCGGTCGGCGTTATAAAAATGCTGGTGTGAGTAGCTCTAGAATATAACATATACTTATACATATACATACACAATCCATAAGGCAGTTAGTTCCTCCACCGAGGCGCCTTAACTCCCAACAACTAATACGACATGCTTAACTACAATAAGTAAGGTAGGTAGTTCCTCCACTGAGGCGCCTTAACTTCCCACTAACCACCCAACAAACCATACGCATAATAAAAAGGCATTTAATTCCTCCACGAGGCGCCTTAGGTTCTAACTAAATTAATAACTAGCCAAGCATATTCTATATTTACCGCATTTCATGCTCAATTGCAGAGTGGGTCATCTCTGCACAAGTAATTAGTTTGACCCACCCTTCTGCAAAACCATATACGATCATCTATCTAAAGATATATCATTAAACAACATATTACCATAATTATATTAATTAATGCTTTCTTTGTGTGTCCTTAAAATCACGTCGTATCTATGTCTTACCTAGTTTTCCTGGCTACCACAATCGCTTCCCAACGCCGAACATGTACATCCACATGCCTCCCCTTACATAATGAACCACTCCGTAACTACCCCGAAAGTGGGATGCATTCACCGTAACCCTCACACGAAAGCCATT
Organism: Coptis chinensis; assembly: GCF_015680905.1. Lineage (NCBI taxonomy): Eukaryota > Viridiplantae > Streptophyta > Magnoliopsida > Ranunculales > Ranunculaceae > Coptis > Coptis chinensis. The sequence goes on along the minus strand of NW_028238114.1, from coordinate 48,298 downwards.
ATGTAAGTATTTGCCACTATTCGGCATAAAATATCGCTGGCGTCTCGTTCTAATTTTGCGACGGAATAATCAAGCCACTATTCGCCCGGAAGGGGCCAATCAAGTTACTTACGCCCGAAGGGCCATTCAAATTCACTAAAACGCCAGAAGGGCCAATCATATCACGTACTCCCATCACTAAGGCCAAATCACATGAGTTGTGGTAGCTAGGTTCTAGGATTTTTGTTATGTAATTTATTCAGGTGTCACACCTTTATATCTCAGAATAATCATTTCATTATATTCCGTGCATGTCAAATACATTATTGCACTAAGCCAAATATATTTAGAATTATCTCAATACATCTCATAACAATTTTCATTCTTTCACGTGCCAATATATTATTGCACTAAGCCACAATCCCGTGGAAAAATATCCACACATACTATACTACCTCATAGTAGCATCTCACATATATAATAATGGAGAGTTTATATCTATTTATTTCTCCAAAACTATTGCCTTTAATATATATATCCCAACATGTTATATAATGTCACAATTGCTTCAAACGTATTGCATAACATTTTTATAGCGTTTTAGGAATATTGTATCTCCTAAAGTTTCTATCTCGTCACGTGTCAAAATATACACAATATCAACGTCAAATCTTTTCTTAGATAATGACAACCAAATTTATACAAGCTTCCACAAAGATTTTTAGCATTTGATTTGTCCATACAATTTACAACGTAAAACGTAGCACAATTAAACAGTCAAAAGTCCACCATCAAAGCCCGAAACCAAAACCCAAAAGTCTAAATATTTAAAGACCCAATTTGGATATATATTAAGTTATACGGACCGGCCCCCAAAACAAACTTGAAACTGGCCCAAAACTTTGATTGGTTTGGCCCAAATAAAACTAATGTGGTCTAACCCAAGAAGACAATAGAACTGGCCCAACCAAACAACTAAAACCGGGCCCAAAGAACTAAACCAAACTGGTCCAAACTCAATAGAAACTTGGCCCAACACAACTAAAACTAAAGTCCAAAAACTGAAACCGGCCCAAGGCCCAAAGAACTAATATAAAACCGCCCAAAACTAAAATAGATCTTTGGCCCAAACAAACCAACCCACTTGGTTCCGACCAAGCCCAAGCCCAAGCCCCACCAAGTCAGATATCCACCGGTGAACAGCGGCTCTCCTCCATAACCAGCCACCACCAGCCACCACTCGTCCTCCCCTTTCAACCCCACGGTTTCACTCCTAAACAAAAACCCTATAATTTTAATTCACCAAGAAACTCCAAATCTTAAGTTTCGAAAACACTCCCCCAACCATAGATCTGGATTCTCGACGCCATTGATGTGTCTTCAAGCTCCCAACAGCCCTCACACACTACACTACCCCACTATAAGCAATCGTCCATCAACCAACACAATCAACCAAATAATAGTTCAAACCATTTTACAGAGGATGTTTGGGTGAGCCGCCATTAACGCCATTTCCAAGCTTTTTCCAAGCTTTAACAGCACCCCTTAACACTCCTTCACGCTTCCATAACCCCATTCAATCGACTAACAACCAACAAGAGTTCAAAATAAAAATGGACAGGCGACGCCATTGATGCCGGATTCCATTGCTTTGGCTAGGCGACGCCATTGACGCACCTTCAGAGCTTGAACAGCTCCCTAACAACCGATTCTAAACCCACATCACTCACCAAAACAATCAACATGATTTATGCTCTGTACCTTCCTCCAAATTTGGATTTGTATCGGGCAGCCATTAACAAGCATAAACAACACCCGCTACAACTAAACTAATCATCTGTCACTCCAAACAATGACAACCATAATAAGATTCAAGTTTAATCTAATCTACCCTCATTGTGCAAGTTTAACAAGCATAAAGCTTCAAATAATAAAACTTCATCACAGAGTTTCAACAGTTCAATAAAACTAAAATATATCAACAAAAATAACTAAGTAGAATTCATCATAGTTCGAATCTTCGCACTCCAACACTCTAGCAATCCAGCTTCTATCTCTGCCTCCATTTTTATTATATTTTATTATTTAAGAACCTTATTCTCCAGAACAATATGAATATATATCTGGGTTTGAAACCTAAGCCCAACACAGACTCGGGCCCAGAAACCAGGTCCACATATCCCAAATCCAATCCAATCAAAGTTTAAATAAATAAATAAATAAATAAATAAATTAATAAATAGATAAATACATATTTTAAATACGGGCGTTACACGGGCCATTAGACTAAATTAATAATTTCGTTAAATTTGTAAGATAATAGATTTCAAAACCCTTTTAGAGTTTAGTGGAGTCTATTTATTATATACATTGATAAAAAAGAGTCTAGTATTGGCGCCACATAAATTAGATTGGGTAGCCTTCAGCCTAAGCCCAACAACGAAGCCCAATACAACCTCCCCCCCCAACCTCAATGCATACCGGCTACAACCTGCTCTAACCGGTCATCTCTCTCGCGATTTCTCACCCAAAACCCAAAACTCTCTCGCGATTTCCACCAATCACTCGTGATTTAATTATTGACCACTAATCACTCCACCAATCATTGTCTTCAGTTTTGAATATCAATTTTTGTAAGTGCATTTTGTTTAATACCTCAAATTCCATCGGTATTGGGCAACCACTCAAATGGCCCAAGGGTTTCGTTTATGTATACACTCAAACGACCCAGCGAGGTCGTTTTCAAGTTGCCCCAAACGACTCCATGAGGTCGTTTTGTATATGACCCAAACGACTCCATGAGGTCGTTTTGTATATGGCCCAAACGACCCCATGAGGTCGTTTGAATGTCTTTGTTTTTGTTTTTAATATTCTTTGTACATTAGTTGTACGAGTTAATATAAATTTTTTGAGTTATTTGAATTGTGCATGGAATAATCGTTTTGAGTTAAAAATCCTAGAGTTTTGTCTCAAACGATATGCGCAGACCGTTTGAGTGTATACAGAAACGAAACCCTCAGGTCGGTACACTCAAACGACATGGGAGACCGTATGAGTGTACACTCAAACGACATAGCGAGACCATTTGAATGTACACTCAAACGACCCGAGAGTTTCGTTTTGGCGAGACTGGTTGAATTGGTTGTTGGGCCTGGGCTTTGATGGCAAATTTGTAATATGACAAACTTGTAATATTTTTTTTTTGGGGGTTGCCTAATCTAATTTGATGCGTGCCCGATTGAATCACCATAAAAAATAATGTTGCTTGTCATTTGGTGAAATTTAAGTCTAGCTGGATCTCATCTCTACACGCTAAGAAGTTCTGGTATTGTGTTTTTATATTGTAAGAGGAAATTATTTAATGTCATTGTCGTCTTCAATGCTTCTTTACATGAATCTAACTCCATGGTACAACATCATAGATAATTATTTATAGAATAAAGTTTCAAAATTCAAAAAATATTTGGATTAACTATTAATTTATCGATTAAATAATATCATTAGTAATTTACCGATTAAAAAACCCTCTTAATTAAAAAACCTCCCAAATGTTAAAAAAAAATTAATAGTTAAATATGTTCTTTAAGACCATTGAATTTGGATTTGTATCCTCGACATAAGTTAACTAATCAAAAATTGAAATTAGATACCAGAGCAAACTAGCAAAGTTGGTAAAACCTCTAGGTAATGATATTGGAGGTGTGGGGCTTAAACCCCTACCAACATCATTGAGTTATAAATCTCATTTAAAACGGGATTGCCAATAAAAAAAAAAAAAAAAAAAAAAATAAAGGGTGTGTTTGATAACAATGTTTCGCCACGAAGAGTTGCCTTTTAAAATAAAATAAAAATAAAAATACCCTCACTATAATAATATTTGTCATGTTTGTGTTCATTCTATGTTTTGCAACAAATATTGCCAAAATTCACCCATTATAAGTGACACTACAAGAAAAAATAATAATAAATAAAAATAGCTAAGTCCCAAAATATTTTAGGCATGTGACTAGCCTCAAATTTTGATTCTCAACTTGGGTTAGTCACTTGGACTGACTAGGACCAAGGTTAGCGAAGTTGATCATAGGTTGAATGAGGAACCTTTGGATTTGGTTTGACTACTTATTGACTTAGTTTGATACTTTGACCAATTAGAACGAGAGAGGCGACGAGTATCAACATTTGTTTTTCTACACTTTAGAGGGGGAAGGGGAGTTTGGTGTTGTAGTTTAAAAGTTACCGAATATTCTCGAAATATTGACCAAACTTACTTCATTTTTCTAAAAAATGACATAGTTTCACTTGTATTTTTTCGCATTTTGTACATTATTTTGAACGTGTGGCGGACTTTGCATTTTTACAGATATCCATCAAATGTAAATTCAACCAAATAGGTAATATAAAACAATAAACATCCATATGTGAATTTTATGGATTTTACCATTTAATAGACATTCATACATACATAACTCACACAAAAAGTTGATATGAAATTTAGAATTTTTTACATTTTTAACCTGTCACTTGTACAAAATTCACAAGACCAACACTTCTATCGCTCAAAAAACAAAAGTCGACAAAATCTGTCAATATTTTTCAACCTATTATAAAACACGTATAGAAATTCACAATACCAACACTTATACCGCGCTGAAGAAAACCAAAAAACGCCTCTAGTCATAAATGTGCATAGGTTGGTTGTATTCCTTGTCATTTTTGTCATATGCACCATGGATTTGAGAAGTCTAATCTACGAGCTATACCATGTTGTTCCTCTATTTGCATGACAGGTGCCTACAAAAGATATACAATTGGTGCTATTAAACTCAAATGAAAGTATGCTGAAATTTAATTTTCTTAAAAAAAGAAAAGAAAGAGAAGGGATGATAATAGACAAACAAGAATATATTCGTGTACCTGAAAGGATTGTGTACTAGGAATGTGGGTCATAGCTGGATTAATATTTATTATTTCCTACTGGAACTTGCAGAATGGTTTAAACAATTTTATCACTTACAAGAAAATCTAAACTGCTAGTAATTAAGGATGCCACATGAAATTTTTTTCTATATATAGTCCCACCCCAAACCCCTAGCTTTTGCATACGCAATTTCAAAATTGGTGATTTTCTCCTAGCAGCACAAAAGACCAGTAAGCAATTGAAGTTGGGATTTGTTTTCTACGTACACACCAGCATGTGATCATCAAACTATCGGTGAAAAAAAACTAATGACCAATCAAAAGTTTCCTAGAAGTTATCCAACTAGTGGCAACTATTTAACTAGCTCAAGAGTTACCGCAACCTGATAACAAAACAAAGTTTGAACATAGTATACCCTTGCCTCAACAGGGTTACTTATCAAACCATTGGCGAGATACTTTGCAGCTCCAATACTTGAGTAAAGTGGCATTTGAGCTAACATTTAAGAAAAGGTTTAAAAGCTTATAGTTGTAACTTCAAAATGGGAACAACCTGTTTTCATAATGTCAGTGTAAAGAATGGGCATCGGCATGTAATATTGACAAATTACAGTAAAAGAATAACCATCCTTCTTTTTCTATACCTGTTTTCATAACATGTTTTTCTTTTCACCATCTTTCTTCTTCTATACACACAAAGAATAACCATGAAGAGCAAAAACATAACACCACTAGAAATGGCTGAAATAAGAATTATAACTTTGTTACTCAACTTGGGTTTCTTTGTTTTGTGGTTTTGGACAGTTGGTTTGTGTTGGATTTGGTGTTTAACAAGTGGATGATTAGAATGAGATGGAACAAGGCTTTGGAATTTCTGAAGTGTTGAAATTTCCAGCTTGAATAAAAGCAGACTTACCAAACTTCTTAAACTTTTCTGAACTAACTTCTCCAGTGAAGTTATGCAAAGAAACATTTAAAAACTTGAGATTAGAAAGAAAAGGAATAGAACCATTCATTTTGTTATCAGAAAGGTCTAAATACTCTAAAGACTGAAGACTAGAAATATACTTTGCATTCCCAAAAATATTACAACTTGAAATAGTGCCGTAGTGACTAAACCAATTAACACAGCAAAGAACGAACCTGTCCACAAGCATGTAATACTTGGTCTCGCATGCCAATCATTCCCTAGAAGTTAGGATGAGGAAATGGGTAAAAAGGATAGACCATGGCATTCAAATTGGGATAAGCACCAGGTTCATATAATACTTGATTTGATAAGCCAATCACTCCCTGAAGAAATTACGTTATACATGGTTAATTGATCATTCCTACCGTTTTTATGAACACATTAGCATATATATATATATATATATATATATATATATATATATATATATATATATATATATAACATATAACATATTAACATATCTCAGTGGATTCCATTCTAGATAAGGGTGTATTTATCTTTAGTTCCATCTCTTTTCTGGATTCATTCTGGTTTGTAGCTTTTCCTGCACAATAAAAATATATTAAGGAACCTAAAAAATCAAAAAATCAAAGGTGCTAACTAGAAATATTTGTATGGATATATCATACGAACCTTTTGCTAACCTTCTTTTCTTTGAAAGAGCATTACTACCATTTGGATTTTCTTCTAATCCATCATTCATTTTGCCTTTAGCCTGATTTTTCCCCCTTTTACATTTTGGTGCCTGTATTGTCACGTTCGGAACATTTCCCCCCTCATTCGAGTTACCACCACTTGCATCATTTGCATTGTTTTGAGAAATTGAGTTGGAGTTCACTTTCATCATAATTTGCATTAACTCTGTCGTAGTTGAAGAGGACAACTCAGGGGACAAAGAAGCCTTTGAGACAATAGTCTGTGCAATATAGGACATCTCACTATATCGGGCAGTTGACATTGGGTCTAAGTCAACCACAATTACATCTCCATGGGAATCATAAACAATACTTTTTGTAGCATCCATACTCCACCTCTTCAAATAATAACGGGGTGATAAGTTGGAAAATTCCAATTCCCTAAACAGTTTCAAGGAATGAGCACACAAATATCCACTTAACTCAAATTTTTTACAGCTGCAACTCACCAATTTTTCTGAAAGGGCATATGTAAGAGAACGCCCCCTATTGTTTTTTCCTAGCCTTGAGACAATGTATGAGCATGTTGTTCCATCATCACTTTTAGGAGCCAACTTCATATTCATCATATCAATCACTTCTTTTTGGAACATATCAAAGACCTTTCTTATATATATCTTAGATGCTTCACGTTCAACATCCCATTCAGTATACAAGTTGGCTCTTGAATGTCTTGATCTTTTATTTTCAATATTTTCTTCCTCAAGTCGATCAGCCATGGCCACGTTATATTGTTCCACCAACTCACGAAGAATCATATTTCTTTTAAAATATTGTTTGAAGAAGAAATTAATGCTTTCACTCCTTTGTGTGGTTGTCATCGATGATGTCGTTCTGTCGAAAAAAGGGAAATGAAGATAAGTTACTAATCGAATGCAAAAAATCACAGTTAGAGAAACTCAATTAAAAATCACAATACTTACAATCGGTGAACAGTTAGGCAGTGTCTCTAGGGAGGAGGGATGAATAGGAAGACGCTCAGGGTTCACCAAAACTACATGAGAATTCCTCATATACCAAGTCATGTAGTTTTGATGACACTCTCATGGATAAGACGAGATAGGTCCTCGATTGTAGGGTTGGATCAGGTGATTCTGCCATGACTCTAGTAAAGTGGCCCAATATTGGTCCAGTTCACCTCATACCTGCGGCCACGCCATAGTTCTTGTTCTCCAATTTGGTGTTGGAGGATCTACAGTACAAGTTGCACATGACCCAATTGACGCACCACCCTTGGCGACAAAAAAGCTCGACAATGTTGAAAAACATAGCAATCCCTCAAAAAATGCAATGTCATCGATCGGGTTTGTATCTCTGACATTTTTATAGGGATGCCAATCAACATGAAACAAAATTAAATGTGTCATTAACAACTCCAATGATCAATTACTTAAAAAAAATATAAACAAACTTAAATACTTACATTGAAATAATTCAAATAATCAAGTATCGCTCGATAAACTGCAATGCATACGTTGTATCGTAATAGTGTGGAGCGACTACTGTGTGTCTATGAGCACGCGGCTGAGACGAGCTATAGTCGAAGTTTGGGACTGCTCTGAGTACCGGAAAATACTTATAGATCCACGCCTAGATATACACAAATAGTTAACATATTGATAGAGTAATAAAATTAACATTAAAAAAACTTTAAAATACTCAAGTTTTATATGTAGAAGAGTCATATAGCCTGTAACCACTTTCACCTTCGCACATGTGGCAACCTCAAGACCTCTATACAAAAATGCCAAAATTGCTACACCCCATGCATACTCTTCTATCTCACTGAATTTCAACAACGGCCTAACATATAGGCACTCTAGTCCCAGACTTGTCAATAAAAACGGCACATCCAAATATAAATAGGATAAAAGCTCTGACAGCCCGTTGGACTTCCTGGAAACTCGAGGCCTTCTCCACCACCTTCCCAGCAGCGTCATATATGAGCTATCATGAACCTTGTTCGTAAAATGCTTCTGGATGAATTCTAGCCTTACTTTTGAATTAAACCTGCTAGCTTCCATCTCCGCCCTAATCAAATTAATAGGGAGCCCCAGAGCAATATGTAGGAGATTTATCGATTCGTTTAAGTTCAGCTCACTGTCCCCTTGCACCGCTCTTCCTCTAACTGTGACTCGACAGATTTGGACAACATCGTCCAAAGTCACAGTTATCTCCCCAATTGGCATATGGAAGGTGTTGGTCTCCGGATGCCATCTCTCCACAAACGTAGAGATCAATAGTGGATCCATATGCCCGTGATAACTTTCCACCAGATCAAACAACCCAGTCCTTCTCAATTGTTGGGCAAATCTCGGAGACTTTTGAAATTCATTCTTGAAATCCCATTGGGATAACTTCGCTAAGTGCGAAACACACTTCAACGCTTTGCGATCCTCCTGAAACAACCGAGTACGCATTAGATATATATGAGCAGAAACAAAAGATTTTGTAAAAGAAAATCAAAGTACTACAGAAAAACAAAATATTACCCTTCTCTCCCCAAACATCAAGGAGACATGCACCGCATAGTCATACAACAACTCTGACTCATACGGGCCACCCCCATACACACCTCTTTTAAACTCCAAATCATCATTAGATTTTCTTACGAAATCCAATACCAGAGGTGCTTCTTCCACTGGTGGTACGTCTTCTACTACATATTCTTCCATATCATCATCCTGCTCATCCTCCTCCTCACCCTCCTCATCCCCCTCCTCCTCACTCTCCTCTTCCACTATACTCTTCCCTTTGTCTATATTTACATCTAAACCTACATTATTATCACTATCTACACTATCTTCACTCGATGAATCAACTTCAGGAACCTCAGGAACCTTTTTTTCCAAATAGTCCCCTCTACACGCTGATGCCGTTAAGCCCTCTGCCTTTTGTCTCTTTCTTCCAACTGCGTCACCACTAGAGGAACCACCACCAAACAATTTCTTCACACCCTTGAATGTAGTTTTCGCTACATTCTTCACATTCTTTGATTAAGGAGCCATCGCTACAAAGAAAAAATAAAACAAGTATCAGTAACTATAATAAGAGTTGAACAAAAAGAACGCCATATAGTCAAATAGATACTTAAACGCCAAAACCAAAACCAAGTGCAGATCGAGTCCCAGACACAAAAATGACAATATCGTAGCTGTTTCAAGGATTCACCATCCAAACACCCCCACAAAATAACAATGATTAAACAAACTTAATTCCAACTTCATAAATATCAAAGAAAACAGTTCCAATTTCCAAGGCACTACTGCCTTTTATATAATCTAGTCCTGGAAAAAGGAGAAAGGGGCACAAGGAGTAACATTTACAAAAGTTCTAGGTTAAATTTATTTTCCCCATTCGGTGAACACATAAGCTATGCAAATCAGAATGGGAATAATAATAAATGTTATTATGAAAGTTCTTTAATCCAAAATTATTAGGGTCTACATAGTAATTTCCAAAAAACATAAAAGCTTTTAAACAAAAATCTTGTGGAACCTTGTTTTTATCAGTTTTTGCATTACTCGTCAATAAGTACCATTTCGGGTAACTCAAAAATGGCATTCAAATGAATACTAACATATTTTATCCAAATGAGCTATATATTCTAGTATTCTACAGACAATAGAAAATACAAGAAAAAAAAAACCTTTAGGCTCTGCTTTACTGCTTATTCTTAGAAGAGTTGTTGTTATTATTGTTTCTAGAATCACAAAAAGAGGCGTTTGTTTACTTTTTTCATCAAGGTGTGAAATAAAATATTGAATGAAAACAAGGGTTCTTACAAACTGCTTCTCATACTTGAGTTCTAATTCTACACAAATAAACAAGGAGAGATGTGCAATAGGAAATGTAGTAATAAATGTAAATGGTACATTAGTGCCGTCAGTGACTACATATTAACTTATTAAGAAGTAAACTTCCGAATTCGGAGTAGCAGTTTTGGACACGACCCTAACGGGTTTGGATCGGGCACAAACAAATTAGGGTTAAGAAAAACCATATCTACAATTCATACATCCTTTATCCTTAGCATCCCCATAATTTTGACTAATCACGTATAGATATATCAAAAGCATATATGTTATTTGTGTTACATATATGATTCAAAGGCACTGTTAAGGCAATGGTCACATCCTATGATCTGAGTTCTCCTAACTGTGTTTTTTTGGTAAACGAGTTCTCCTAACTAGAGGGTCATTAAACATACATTTATAAAGACCAACATCCTCTATCAAATCAATATAAAGACCACTAGAACAATTAAAACAAAACAACATCCCGCTATCAAATCACCATAACGGCCACTAGATCAACTAACACGAAACAACTCAAACCAAGAATATATGAATACTAGAGGACTTAATTGCTTGTTGAAAATGCTTGTCTTTATATATATATATTATAGCTCTACCCTCTTCAATTGAGGAAGCGTTTCTAGAGTGTCCACGTGTCAAGACTAATTAAGAAAAAATAAGAGATAAAATAAGAACAAATATTTATCTTTATCTTTAGATATATATTATAACTATACCCTCACAAAGACTCCAGTTTTTTTTAAACTCTATTACTAAATATAAAAGCATTTTTTTTTTCTAAACTCTATTACTAAATATAAAAAAGTAGAATATAAATAAAAAACAATCTCATCTAGAGTTTCACATACTCTCTAACTTTTTCTAAACACTATAGCTAATTATGAAAAAACAATCACATCTAGAGTTTCACAAAATCTCCAACTTTTCCTAAACAATATAGCTAATTACGAAAAAAAAAATAGTAAACAAAAAACTAAATTGCTAAAAATAATAATTTCCACCGCAATTTCGATTTGATGCGTCATCCATTGTGTGATTTAGACATTTATTCATAGTTAAGGATTCAAAAAATCCCAATTACGACCACAATAATTATGACATATTCCAATTTCTTATATATATATATATATATATATATATATATATATATATATATATATATATAATAGTTACACCCTCGCCAATCTATTTTTTGGAACACTCGCAGGGACTCCAGTTTTTTCTAAACTCTATTACTACTTATAAAAAAGTATGATATAAATAAGAAAACAATCCCATATAAAGTTTCATTGAGTTTCTAACTTTTCCTAAACACTATAACTAATTACGAAAAAACAATTCCATCTAGAGTTTCATAGAGTGTCTAACTTTTTCCAAAAAATATAGCTAATTATGAAAAAAAAAAATATGAGACAAAAAAATTAAATTGCTAAAAACAATAGTTTCCATTGAAAATAATTTTCCTAAAACCCTTTCGATTTGATGCGACATCCACAATGGGATTTTAATATTTATTCATAGTTAAGGATTCCAAAAATCACAATTCTGGTCACAATAATTACGGCAGATTCCAATTAAATTTATAAATTTTCAACACTATATATATATATCACAATTCTGGCCACAATATATATATAATTCAGCGGAATAACGAGATTCAGTTAAAGTGGAAGTTGGGCTTAAATAAATTATATACCAAAACAAAACAAATTACATGTGAAAAATTAAATTATACAAAAAATAACATCACAAAATATATAATAGAAAATGGAAAAAAAAAATAACGACAAAGCAATAATGACAACTAACGTCAAAGAACAATTAATGGGGAACCGAAAACTAGATGCAAATGCATCGAACTAACCTCAAATAATATTTAACGGGAAATCAAAAACTGGATGCAAATGTAAGCATTAAACTAATCTTAAAAAGTAATTAATAGAAAATCAGAATATGGATACAACTGCATTAAACTAACCTCAAAGAATAATTAACGGGAAATCAAAACTTGGATGCAAATACATCAAACTAATATAAAAAAAATAATTGTCGGGAAATCGAGAACTGGATGCAAATGCATTGAACTAACCTCAAAGAAAAATTAATTATAAATTGGAAACATGATGCAAATGCGTGAAACTAATCTTAAAGAATAATTAATAGAAAATTGGAAACCGGATGCAACTGCACTGAACTAATCTCTAAAAATAAACTGGATGCAAATGTATTGAACTAACCTCAATAAATAATTAACGGGAAATTAGAAATTGGATGCAAATTCATTGAACTAACCTCAAACAATAATTAACGGGAAATCGAAAACTAAATACAAATGCAACCTTATCAAATAATAAACGAGAAATCGGAAACTGTATACAAATGTATTAAACTAATCTTACAGAATAATTAACGAGAAATCAGAAACTAGATGCAAATGCATTGAGCTAACCTCAAAGAACAATTAATAGGGAATTGAAAATTAGATGCAAATGTATTGAACTAACTACAAAGAATAATTAACGAGAAATCGAAAACTAGATGCAACTGTATTGAACTAACCTAAAAAAAAAACGTGAATCAAAAATTGGATTCAACTGCATTGAACTAACCTCAAATTATAAATAACAGAAAATCAGAAACTGGATGCAAATGCATTGAACTAACCTCAAAACATAGTTGGATTATATGTTGTGAGAATGTCTTGATAAATATAGTTTTGCATTTAAAATTGTATTTATCTTATCTCTTTCTGTATGACTGGTAACTCCTTACTATTCAAGTAGCTTCAATATATATGAACTTCGCCTTATTAGGTAACCTCACAAAACTTCAATCAAATTTATATTATTAAACAACAAAATGAAGTTGAAGGGTTTTATCAAAGGTGAGTTTTTTTTAATAGAGAGTGAGGTTTTCACGTTATAAGAAATTTGGATGAGTGATCAATATAATATTAATATATAATAGTTATGCATATTTGTAAATATTTTTTAGAATAATTAATATAATAACACCCGTTCGTAGATAATCTTTGCAAATTTCACATAGTGAGTCATGCATAATTTAAAGAATAATTAATGGGAAATCGGGAACTAGATAATCTTTGATGATCCCACATAGTAAATCAAATATAATTTATTTTTTATGTCATGTTTGCAAGGACACTACAGATGGATCAGTAGAAGTTGGTATTACACACCACATTGGATAATTAAAAGGAAATCGAAAATTAGATTCAAATACATAACTGAACTCAAAGAGTAATTAACGGGCGAGATCGAAAACTTTATGCAAATACAATAAACTAAACTCAAAAAGTAATTAACTAGAAATCGAAAACTTGATGCAATTGCATTAAACTAACATCAGAGAATAACTAACAAAAAATTAGAAATTGGATGCAAATCCTTAACAAATATTTAACGGAAAATCGTAAACGGTATGCAAATACATCAAACAAACCTCAAATAATAATTAATATGAAACCAGAAACTGTATGCAAATGCATTGAACTAAACTCAAAAAATAATTAACAGAAAATCAGAAACAGGATGTAATTGCATCGAACTAACCTCAAAGCATAAATAATTAGAAACTATATGCAGATGTATTGAACTAACCTTAAAGAATTATTAACGAAAAATTGGAAACTAGATGCAATTGCAATGAACTAATCTCAAAGACTAATTAACAAAACATTGAAAAAGGGATGAAACTACACTGAACTAACCTAAATGAATAATTAACAGAAACTTATAAATTTGAACTAAATGCATTGAACTAACCTCAAAAAATAATTAACAGAAAATCAGAAACTTGATGCAAATGTATTGAATTAACCTCAAAAAATAATTAATATAAAATCAGAAATTGGATACAACTGTATTGAACTAATCTCAAATAAGAATTAACGGAAAATCATAAACTAGATGCAACTGCATTAAACTAAAATTAGAAATTAACTAACGGAAAATCAGAAATTGGATGCAAATGCATTGAAATAACCCCAAAGAATAGTGAACTGGAAATCGGAAGCCGGATGTAACTGTATCGCATTGACCTCAAAAGCATAAATAACTAGAAATTGTAAACTATCGAACTAACCTAGAAAAACAATTAATGGGAAATCAGAAACTGGATGCAGATGTATTGAACAAATCACAAAGAGTAATTAACGAAACATCAAAAACTGGATGTAATCAGATCAATTAACCTTAATGAATAACTAACGGGAAATTATAAAGTTGATGCAATTGCACTTAACTAACCTCAAATAATAATTAACGGGAAATCAGAAACTTGATACAACTGCATTGAACTAACCTCAAAGAATAATTAATGAGAAATTGAAAACTGAATGCAACATACTACATTGAACTAACCTCAAAGAATAATTAATGAAAAATCAGAAACTTAATACAAATGCATTGAACTAATAACCCTAAAACATGTTTGTATTATATGTAGAGGGAATAAATGTCTCGACAAATATAGTTTGCATTTTAAGTAGTGTTTATCATAATTTTTTTTATTATGATTAAAAATGTCATGCTATTCAAGTAGCTTCAATATTATCTTTATCACATTAGACATTCTCACAAAACTTTAATTAAACTTCTATTATTAAACCTAACAACAAAAACAAGTCGATGAATTTTATAAAGGTTTGGTGCTTCCTTTTTATAGAGAGTGGTGCAAGAAATTTGAATGACTGATTAATATAATTTTCATATCTCATAGCTATGCATAGTTGCTAATATAATTTACAATAATTTAATATAACGACACCCGTTCGTAGGACGGGTTCGAAAGCTAGTGTCATTGTGTGTGCATCACCAGACACAGTTCAATTACCCACACGCTCACTAACAACTAGCAATCCTCCCCTTCTCGAAGGTCTGGAGTCCCGACATACCACAAAGCCTTTGATTCTTCTTTCTATTGTTTAACTGTCGATTAATCATGGCATTTTAGTTCACACATTTTAAGACCATGACTAAGAAACACATCCTAGCACCCAAGCAAGATGGACAACATCCGGCTATCAAATCACAATATGCAGTTTGGGAACCAATACAAAGAAGCCCAATGGGGATGGATTTCTAATAATGATGCTAATTAAACTAATATGGTAATGAGTAACACCTGCATCTACATATCTTCAACCATTACTTGTCAAAAATTGAGTTTACAATCATTCTTACCGTGCCAAGGCAATCGATATAAAAATAGTATTTAGATCTAACAAAAATGCAACAAAGATTATAAATCTAAATGCAACAAAGATCTAACAATTGGGATTGAAAATAAACATAATATCCTTCAAAGTCATTGAAAATGAAGAGTGAAGAGCTAAATTCTTCTCCAAAATAGGCTGATAAAACTACACATTTTTGGATAAGCGGAACTAGGAATGAAATATACAGAATAACCCACATACATAAACTGCCGACAGATTTTTCTTACTAATCCTATTTACACATAGCAAGTTATCTATATGTTAGTTGTAAGCTCACGAGGCTTATGACGTAGAATCATTGATTTATTTGTCGCACACCTCACCTCGTACCTTCTCGTTTTAAAAGATAGTTCGCATCTTTTGAATATCAAAATTTTCACATTGTTAAAGGATATTTGTCTTCTAAATTAATTCATGTGGCCTCTCTCGTATGGGTATGTAGTTCGACCTCATTTTTGCCTTCGTTTTGTTATTCACAAACCACATATTCATTAAACAAAAACTTCAATATAGCACAAGATATACAATTCATTGTAAAAGAATAACTCATACAATACAAGATATTCACTTGCAAATGCCTGAGGTGAAACACAAAAGAATCAATAGCTTTGCATTCCCCTTGAACACCACGCTCGAACCACTTTGCGCAGAAAAAATAGATGCTGTCAAATAATGTGGAATCAAAATCTATGAAAGCTGGCCAAAACACACATAATTTATTAACAAATGAACGAATCAAAAACAAAAGTATATCATAACTCACATAAAAAAACAAAACTTACCGCAGCAAGAACTAATGCAAAGAAAAATCGGAATAAATAACCCATCTATCATTAGCAACTAAATCCCACATTCTCCTCAACGCAAACACGGCAGTAACCGGCTTATTATTCACAACAATTTGTTCATGTTCAGGAAAGTTCCAAAAACTCCCACCATAACCAATTTCCCTAACCAAAACACTCAATTTCTTCAATTTCTCAAAAAATCCCATTATTTCTAACACCCTCATTAGCCCCTCTATCAAAACTCCCTACACTAAAGCCCAACTCGTATATATACAGAACTAATGTATCTAATAAATCTTTCAAACATGTATTATCGCCTAATGCCCAATCAATTCAAGCAATAAACAAAAACAACCCAGATTGATATCGAAATACAAGAAAACAACTTTTGATAGTTAAAGATTTATTATCGCCGGGTTATAAAATAACTCAAAGAATTCAAGAAAACAAGTTCATAAATCCAACAAACATCGTTATTTGATTAACAACAATAGTTAGGGACCTAGCTAGATAAGTTGTATCTGGTTCCACAGCCTGGTACAAATTTGGTGCAAGAATGATGTGTGTTTACAACACATCAACTTTCATTTCACTTAAGTTCAAATTTCCCCATATATTATATCATCAAAGGATAACAACATATCCAAACCTTAAGCATTATAGAAGAAGCATAAAGCAAACTGAAACGAAAATTACCATTTACTAAGTAAGCGAATCAAAAGATCTTACTCATGCTAAGACATTCTTTCCATCAAATGATAAGCAAACATATTAGATAACAACTAACATCAAAGAACACCATTTGAGAAAACACCAATGAGACACCAACGACATAACTAACTCGATGTCGATCAATAAATAACAAAAACAATACCCAAGGTTGGATACATATTCCCAACAATTGAATTCGATACCGAATGAACATAAAAACAATACCCACAACCAAACCAAGATAGAAACCAGAAATTTCGAGATCAAGACCCGATCATCGGGTGACTTACTCAGATCGTGTCGATGAATGACGAGGACAAACCGTATCGATCTGAGAATCCAATCCAAAAAGAGAAGAAGCAAGAGAAGCCGATATAGAGTTACCGATCTTGGGCATCGATTCAAAGAAACCACAAAAAAAAATTCATACCGATATGCGGCTTTCGATCATTTGAAAACAAGAAAGACTTGTGTGCCTCAAATTGAACCAATCAAACTCCAAAACCATAACCCAATTCGATATCAGATCAAACACTAATAATTTAATTTGGATAATCGATACCAACCTCACAACCACATAACATTCAAAGATACCAAACCAAATCAAATTCGATACCGATACACCAACCATCAAAATAACAAACTAGCAACCCAAGAGATTAATTCTCAATGTATTATAGAAACATACATTAATTGTCTCAGTATTCAGAAAAAAATATCCAATTATCTGTTTTTACATTACATCATAATGCAAGAAAACAAAAAGGGGTTCATAAATTAACTTACTTGAAGCTGATTGAAGATAGAGAAGTTGAAGAACTTGAGAACCAAATGTCGCAACAACTCACAATGCTTTGTTGTTGTGAGAAAATGCTTCTATTGTTGGATTGAAGGATGCCCGTGAAAAAAATCATGAGAGGTTTTGTTTTGGGTGAGAAATCATGAGAGAGATGACCGCTAGAGAAGATTTTCCCGGTTTCCGATTTTAGGTGGGGGTATACTAGGCTTTTGTTGGGATTCGCAATTTGGGCTTGGGCTGGAGGCTGCCCAATCAATTTTGGTGGTTTCAAATACAGACCCTAACAAAGTGGAGTCACAACTAGCTTGTTTTCATGTATCTGTTATTTCGATGGGCACTAGAATATATTTGTGTCAAAACCAAATCATCTTACCTGTGTGCTTGCCAACTATATATATAACTAAAAAAGCGAGTATGTTCATGGCCGTGTAATGTCACAAATGGAGGCAATTATGGGAGTTAAGTTGGAGATGGTGGAGAAAATTGTTATGTACTAAACAAGTTTTGGGCGCTTAGTTAAGATACTGGAGAAAATTGAGAAAATTAAACATAAAAGTTAAGATACTGGATAAAATTGTTATCCTAACATAAAAGGATTGGGTATCCTATTAACAATTGGAAGCATTCCTATGGGATGAAATGGATCAGACCAAGCTAAATAAATGTCTGTTTTGATTATATGTACTGTCACCATGTATTGAGAAAGGTACAGAAATGTAGTTACTAAAATGAAATAAAAACAACTTAAAAAGTTTTTTTTTTGTTTCCCTTTTCAAGATTTGTTTTGAAAAAACAGATACCTGTGACTTGCTTGTAAAAAAATGAAAATAAAGAGGGGATACAGAAAAACGATAAATTCTAAGTAAAACAAACTAGTGATCATACAGCCACAATGAACAATTGTAGACTCAGATTGTTCAATATTGTCAGTATCATGTTACGACCAATATTGAACAATATTGTCATAACTCAATAACATTTTTTTTTGCTAAAAGGTAATTGTGTATATAGCAAAAAGAAAAAGATACAGTTATATCAGGTGAGAGACTCTTATAGCCCCTCCAACATTACAACGATTTAAGCAATAAATCTATAGTAGGTGAAGTGTTGGTTCTCCATACTATGTAGGAAATCTGGTCCGTGAGGCCACCATTGTTGCCCATTAAGCTAATGTTGCTCCTCTTTTGGCACATTTATCCGCTCGAAATTCACTTCTCTCCATGTACTAGTGAGAATGATGTTTGCTTTGGTCTTGAGTCTATTCCATTCTGCTTTGCATCTCCAATGTACCTTGCTTTTCGGAAGGCTTGAATTGCGCCTTTAACCGATTCTATCACAATTCGATCCCACCTCAACTCGATAGCCTTCTTAACACCTTCAACAATTGCAACTGTTTTGACCACATAGTTGGTTGTAATCCCGAAACCTCTTATGAGTGTTCCTATCACCGCCCGTGTGAATTTCGAGAGTCACTCCCGGCCGGCATCCCCTAGATTTCCCCTAGCACAACCATCCGTTCACCTTTAAAAAACCTTGCGAGGAAGAGACCAATAACATTCCATAATCCTAGGTGCTCTTACGAGTATATTTTGTAGGCCCGTGAGTGTGCAAAGTGGCAAGTTCTTGAGATGTGTTGTCCATAGTTCCACAAACATTGCATGTAGGCTTCTAGAATTGCTTTTCCGACCAGCTCTTACATAGTCGCCCTTGACCTCGCACTTCATCGTTATAGTCTCTTGTTTCTTGATTTCCAAATGTGTACTAGGCACGTGATGGTCAGCTGCAGACCATATATCTCTTGTTAGCGGGCTTCTCTTCTTGCAAGCATTGAGAACATCATTCCTTGAGTGAATAGTTCCCCTAATATAGAAGCTCGTTTGAGATACTCCCAATATTTACGTGCAAAACTACAATCAAAGAGTATATGTTCTTGAAGTCTCTTCATATTGCTTGCACATGCAACAAATGGATGCCAAGCTGAATTTCCTTGCCTTTAGCTTATCATCGGTGTGCATCACTCCTCAAGAACTTTCCATCCAATTCCTTGAACACTAGGGTGAAGCACGGACTTCCATAAGAATGAATACCAGGTTCACTTTTGTTTCTTTCTTCCGGTAGCTTCATATGCGGAGACTGAAACATAACTTCAAGAACATGGATTGTTACAAAGAAGACTTTTAGATTTGTTGACAATTCACCATTTATTGTGATTCTAAAGAACAAAATGTGATCACAGCTGCTATGTTATTGTGTTGATTAAGTGAAACACGGAAACTTTTTGTTCATTGGAATAAATTGGTTTTGTTCTCTTTTTTTCATCAGAACTAGAATTAGAACAGTACCCTCCAGGCCTCCACCTAGTTGACAAAATAATGGCATCCCAGAGTTGTATGTGGAGGTTGTAGAACACAAATGTTCGAATGAGAATGATGGTGCTAGACCAAATCAGGCATTAAGCACGGATGTCGATTTTGGTGCCGTTAAAATGGATGATTTGGGTAATGGAGAGGCAAATATTAGTTCTGATGCCAAAACCATTCTAAGTGATGCTGCACCTAAGCCAATCCATCATTTTCATTACGTCAAGTATCCAATATATGACGACCAAAAGCTGAAGGAACTCTAGTATCACGCCAGTCTGAAGGAGCTGTTTCCACAGACTGCCCACCAAAATTTTGTATATTTCCATTTTTAATGGAATTAACCTTACTTCACAAAAAAATAAAATAAAGTTTTGTTTGAAAATGTTATGACAAATTGAACGCACTGACATGATTACTTGATTAGTGAGCTGGAGAGCGACTAAGGAAGATTCTGAAGTGGAAGAGGAAGGATGCAACACCTCAACCACAGGCTCAAAGAGAGGTGCTGATTTATGTTCGTCGGAGCAGGAGCTTAATCATCAAAGTAAGCTTGTGTTAACTGAACACCACTAGGAACTTATCTTCTTGTTGTATTAATCTTTTCTTGTCGATGTGGATCAGATTTGCAGCTTGCATCGTCAGATACTACACGAATGCAACACACTGGTTGAGGAAAACAAGCTCCTGAGGGGATTAGGGGAGAGAGTTGCTGCTAATAAGAAAAAAGTAGCACATGCTCAGTGTTTACGGGATCAGCATGTTTTATATTGTAGGAGAGTTTCTCTGATTGAATATGGAATTGACGCAAGTAATTTTTTGTTTTGATGCTAGTTGCTACATTTCTCATTTGATTTTTTCTACCGAGTTAACTATGTTATTTCTTTGTAGTGTGTGGGTATTGTTGATACGGATGAATTAAGGATGGAGATGCAGAGTGTCTCGTGGAGGAATTGAAGACCATACACAAGAAGAGTACTTTATAAAAGAAGAATTGATACGTTTCAACAATACTGGAGACAACTTTCTTATTAGCAATTCGGGATACGGCAAAAATTCGGTATGGAAATAATTCAAAAATTATTCGGTGATTAAAAAAACAGTACAGTCAAATATTCGGTCAAAAATTTGCAATACGACAATTATGCAGTGTTTAATTAATACGCGTTTTAAACGTTTGGTTGTAAAAATTCGGAAATAAAAAATTCGTAATATTAATAATAGTTGTCATTCTTTACAACATAACAAACATATCTAAACAATTTAACTACAAAAACATTGAAACCAATTGAATGGTCCACATAGGTACTTTCATTTATTTGTTTTTAGATTAAAATTACCGTTCAAATTTCAAAATACACACACAGCATAACATGACAATTTAAATATGGGAGGGGTTCTAGAGACATATTTTATCTTGACACGTAAACAAACACAAAATCGTTAGGGCATTTATAAGTTTTGGATTAGGCTAATATTTTGTAGATATGTTCTCCTACCTATTCTAAATATTGTCACAAATAATCAAAAAAATCAAAAATTTCTAAACTTGCCAAATATAGTATAAAAAATGGTGAAAATGAACGGTCTACAATTAGCCAAATTTTGTAAATTGTTAACTACATTTGACAAGTTTGAATTTTTTTGATTATTTGTGACAATGTTTAGAATAGTTAGGAGATCATATCTACAAAATATTAGCCTTAATCCAAACTTATAAATGCTCTAACGATTTTGAGTTTGTTTACGGTTGTCTAGATAAAAAATATCCTCCTTAGAACCCATCCCTTTAAATATTGCCCAAAAAGTATAAAAGCAAAGTTTTTGGATTAATTTATCACTAAAAATATAAGAGTGAGAGACTTAAACTAAGAATGGGAACATAAAGTACATAAAAAATAACAAAAACGCAACCGATTTTTTTTTTTTTTTTTTATAAATTTTGAAAAATTAAAATCCGTATTATTTATTTTAAAGCAAAAAATCGTGAATTATTGCGAATCTTTCAAACATTCGAAAGTATCATACGTTTTGTCCTTCAAAAATTCGATTTGCGAATAATTCGGCGAATTGCTAACAAGGGACAACTTTCATGCTCAATTATCCAGTCCCATTTACTTTCCGACTTAATGCTTTACACTTCCAGGTTGAGACAAAATAAATATTGAACAAGAAAACCATGTACCATTATAATTATGTTGGTTGCTCTAACTTACCTCATTCAATAGAACTTCCGTTTGATTGGTTTTTCCGTTTCTTTTCAGAATGCAGAGTACTACCTTAATCGTTCTCTCATGAATAAGGCTAGAAACTTGCAGAAGAAGAATATATCATACCTGGAGAAACTTTCTAGTGTAGAGGTTTGTTAGATATATATAGGATTGTTGTCTCCCTCGTTGTTTAACCATTGTTATTATGAAGTTATTATGAAGTTGTTTAACCGAAAACTCATTGTGGTAGTCTTTATTTATCTTGTCTCTGTCTTTCACGTTTAGGTCGAAAACTTCCCATCCCAATGGAATAGTAGACTAGTAGTAATACACTTAGGTCCGAATATGAGAGACAAATTTTACCATCACTCGACATGAGGCTACTGAGTAGGGATGGACGGATGAGGAACCAAGACAAGAAGCTATTGGTTTCAGAGGCAGTGATACTCACTGAAGCAGAGGCGACACTGGATGTGTCAATGCAGAACCGTTAGTTGAAGATCCTACAACCCCTCCAGAATTCAACAATTTTCCCCATCTGGGTGTCAGAAGGAAATAAGCATGAAGTGGAGAAGGCGGGGTCATCATGGACAAGAATGAAATTCCTCCTAATGAATCACATATAGCTGCTGCTGAAAACCTATTTTTTTCAGTTGGAAAAGGAGGAAATAACCAAATCCAAGTAAACTTTGGAAAGGAAGTTCACCAATGAAGTGGCTACAAGAACAGCTGCAAAACATGAAACGAAGCTCAGGTACGCACAACTAGCTTTGTTTGTTTTAGTTTCTGAGTTTACTAAGATTTACAAACTCAACTGCTTTCACTCAGAATCAACGGGTGTAAAAGTTTGCCCAAATATTTTATAGGAGCGCAAAGAGAGGGTAAATATAGAGGCGGAAGCACTTTTACCCGCTTTAGAAATGCAAGGAGCTTGCTGAAGAAGAAGCCCAGAGCATTGAAAATGAAGTCTCGTCAAAAGATATAGAGGTCAAACAGAAAGCCAACAAATATAGAGGTAGAGTTAGAGGTTCAGCTGAATTCCTTACAAACATGTCGAACCCAAAAATGTTGACTCAAAGGGGGTATGGGCTCCTGCCACGCTACTGGTAACAATTCTTGTGGTACTTATATACTTGTATATATGTTACTATTACTATCTCAACGGAAATGAAGTAATACATGCTTAGCTTAGAAGAGGTGGTGAATCTGTTCAATTACAACAGTACAAGAAACATGCTTTGTTTAACCAATACTCATTATGCATTTCATAGAATTCGGACCACACCGCCATGTCAAATAAAAGTGTTGCCTAGATTCAGACGAACTTTAATTAGAACCCCACAAAGATTGTACAAAATAAAGTAGACAAACCTTAAAATAGAAAGCGAGAAGCCAAATTTCAAAAACATTAAATGTACAAATCTTAAAATGATATCACAATGTACAAATATAAAAGAAACCCAGAATTGGTCTTGCAAAACAACCAAGATAGTGGTTTCTGCTCAGCAACAACTTAAACTTCCATGTTCTGGCGCGTAAGTGGTGGAATGCCTAAAGTGGATATTAGTACCAGACTGACTACCAGTGAAAGCATTCATTGTTTTGGATAAGCACAAATTCCAATTTTTAATGGGGAATAACCCAGGCAGGAATAGCTACTAAATGTTATTGGGTCATATGAAGCTTTAAAGATCTTTTAACGTGTGGATAAGGTATAAACTGTAGTGCTGAATCACCATGAATAAGGGAAGAGTAGAACAAGATGAAGCTAGGAGAGTAAAGGGTGAGCAGGGTCGTCAATGTGTACTATGCACTAATGCACCATGAGTGCTGCCAATGAATTTGCGAATAGATCGTAATGGCTATGATAACTTAGGTTCCCTCTAAAATAAGGACAAAAATAACGGGAGTTAACGACCAAATTTCAGGATGGCTTTTGGGACAATTGGCCAGGTCTTAAGAGACAAGAATGAACTAAGCGGTCTCATATTTAGCATGCTTAGCAGAATCAAGAAAAGATGAATGTAGGAATCTTACTTCAGCATGAAAAACAACCAGAGCAAATCCATCGAAACACCTGAGGACAGACTGCTGGATGTCTAGCCCAAGATGTAGAGAGCTTTCATGGTGGACATCAGGAGATCTGGCCTCCGGGAGCAAAACATGTGGATGTTGACAGCCCTCCCTTCTCTCATCCCAACTTCCACCTGAAAAGTGCAAAGAAAGAAAATATTTACGACTAAGATTTCTCTCGTATAATCGATTAATAATGAGTGATCAGTGAGGTTTCAGCAAGTGATGCAAACAGAAAATTTTATTGGCAAGAAAAACGGATGAAAATCAACCGAAACAAAGAAAGAGGGGAACCTAACAAATTGCACTTATTGCTGTAATATTGATGATTTTAGAGCAATGAAATTCTCATATATGAGTAAGAAAATAAATAACTGCATAACACAGAAAGTTTACTTCACATGGTGTATTATGAGGAATAATATTAACGGATCCTAGTTATGAGTTACAGGCTCAACTAAATTATCTTAATCATCTAAAGACAGAAGTAAAATGTAATAAGATGGATCAATGAAGCTAACTAAAGCAGGCATTCACCCATTTGTCATTTCCACTTGCATAATTGCTTGGCAGACTTATTTAAATTAAGAACCAGGACTTCCACTAAAAGAAGGCAACTGAGCGATTCCACTACATGATCAGGATTATTACCCTTGCAGGATGATTATTCAGGCTCGGGAATGAGCTCGAGCAAAGTTCCTCCTTGACACAATGACACGGCAGGGTAAAGTAGGTGGAGTCGGTGTCAAGGGGTTGAAGCTTGTACTAGGAGGAAGTGAAGATCCAGGAGGTGTAGACTCTAGCTCATTGTGAAGGTCATTAATCCTTTGCAGAAGCTCTTTCAAGTACTCAATCACATCCCAAGTATAGAAGTTCCATCCATCTGTCTGAAATGCAAGATCATTAAAAATCAATGTCATAATGATATCGACGAAGTACAAACAAAAAGAAACACAAAATTGGTCTTGCAAAGCAACCAAGATAGTGGCTTCTGCTCAGCTACAATTTAAACTCCATGTTGTGTAAAACAGTGTCAATTGTATACAAAATCATGCTAGCCTTTATCAAACTCAAGACGAATTTTTACCAAGTCAAGCAAGAATTTTCAATTACTCCTTCAGTTCTTATCTACTCTTTAGTATCCCAGGTATATTTGACCATCCTGTATAGCCTTGATTATGTAGTCTTTGATAAATTGCTCAAGCTAAAAAACCCTAACAAAATATAGAAAGCGCCTAATAAATCCTATTTACTCATGTGGGGTTAACTCATAAACCATTTGGTACAAGATCAATTTATCAGTTTTAAAGAATGAAATGGAATACAGAAAACCTATGAACCACTACAATCTACTAGCATCCTCAACTCCAAAGGATCAACATAGCAAATAAATTAATGGGAAACAATAATTAAAATATAATTTGAAAGCCAAATACTTAAACGGCAACGCTAAGATTAACAAAAAAACATTAAATTCACGATGACAAGAGTACAAACATAGAGAAATTCACCTTGCTGATCTTGGGAGCAACAGACCACAGCATGTAAAGTCTATCATTAAGCTTCTTCCTACCGCGCCTTTCAGCCATCAGATTCGTAGCAAGAGGCCCCTTTTTCTTCCGCTTCTGATCATTCTTAGAATTCTCCTCCACCTTATTATTATCATTCCCCATTCCTTCATTAGAATCAAAAATAAAACCCGACCCATCTCCATCCATACTCAAATAATCCTCATCCTCATAACTCTTCTTCCTCTTTCCCCCTTCTTCTCCCATCTCTCTTCCAAGAAGACGCGTTGAACTCGCCTTAAACTCGCAGATTATATTTCTCCTCAGTAGATTTCCCCACTGCGAGACCGAAATCTTTATTTTACTACAAAAAGAACAAGCTAGAAGTGCAAAGTTGGGACGAAAAGTAGTTATTGAGAGAGAGAGAGGGGAGTTTTCAGTTTGGCAAAGAAGAGAAGAGAGTTTTGGAGAGAAGCAAGACAACCAGACAAAAGGGGATAAACAACCCCCCCCACCACAAAAAAAAACGTTTGCTCCGCTCACTACTCGATCAGATTAGTGAAGTACCGAAATTGGTAACTGTTTAGTTATGTCATCAAATCGACTGCACAAGTTCTGTTTCCCAAAAACAACAACTACTCCAGAAACTAACATCTGGAGTGTGTTTGTTAAATTTTAACTCATGGAAAGAAAAGAAAATAAAATGGGTGGTCTACTATGGAATGTAATGGAAAGGAAATAATTTAAAATGGTATGTGTTTAGTAAACTGGGGAAAGGAAAGAAAAAACTGGGAAAAAGAATAATCACGCTTGTTTTGTAAAAACTACGAAAAAATAATCAGATTGTTGGATGGGGTGTATTAGTAGTAAGTCCATATCTATCTATTTCCTTTTCTTTACTTTCCACAAAATTTTAAGGGGTTAGCTAAAAACACAAAACCTTTTCCATTTGTTTCCATATGGAAAAGCCCATTTCCTTTCCATGAATAAACAAACGCCTTAAAAGCTATGGAAAAGGTGGACCACTCTTATTTTCCTTTCCTTTTCATAGTGTTTCCATCATAACAAACACACCCCTGATGTTGTTCCTCCCACGAACTTTCTGTGCTCGAACTAAGATTTGATTTGGGCTTTGTATTATGATTGCCATTCTAGCAGGTTTGTTAGCACTTCCATCCAAGTCGAAGAGATAACAAAGCTTACCACCCTTCTCTTTACATATCTTGCTTGCCTGAACAAGGGCAAGAATCTAAGCTAAAAGCATGGACAGCAGCCTTTGAATCAGACACCATCTGTAAAGACCTCCACCCCACTCAAGTGCAGCCTCTATGCTCTATAGTATTGCCAAACATTCCGCTATATAATGTATTTAATTCCAGAAACCTCCGCAGCACAAGCTTAAAATGTCCATGGTGATCTCTGGAGACTTCATCTAATCTAGCAGGACCTGGTTTACGCTTGAAGAATGAAGAGCAATCCACATTCATTTCAATAGAACAAATGTGAGGTCTGTACCACTCAGTCCTTCATTTAAGGACCCTTGCCTGGTTTGCTGGTAAACCCAATCTCCTCAACATGTTTCAGTCAGCCACACCATTGTGCATAGTTCCCATTGAAAGCTTATATGTCAACCTTGCCTGACTGACTTACTGATCTCCATTTGACATCTGTTCTAACCAGGCATTTAGTTGTTTCTAGCTACCTTGTTTCCATTTTCAGAGTACCACAGTACCTTGACAGCTGCCTTCCGCAAGTATCAGTTTATGGACCCGCACTCACCCCTTCACCTTCCTGCAAGCCTTAGTAACATCCTGTGTGCCGCGTCTAAGTTCGAACTGGTTTAGAAGCCATTGGTGCTTGCCACATTGCACTCCCAAAGAGCATGCTCAATTGTTTGCTCTGCTGCACACATACAGCAGCATTCTGAAGCAAATATAATCCCTTTTCTGTGTAGTCGTATAAATTTTCAAACCATATCTCTTACAGTCTTGCATTGAGGGCCGTGACAACTTTTGACCGTGAAACTCAGTTGCATTAACATCACTAGATTCAAAAACTCTCCCATGTGTTTCCTGAAAATGGCCAAGGATGCATCGTAATAGTAACTAAACTCAACTTAGATAGGGAATAGATTATACAATGAGAAAAACCTAAGTTCCATAACATTTAACAAGAATGTAAAGGAAGTCTACTGCAAGACATCCATGTATTGCAAGACATCCTTTTCCCGGTTCCCCCTCCCTGACAAACATTCACCTTCCCGGCAAACATCCACCTTCCCATAATATGATATTAAATCCAGTCACTATGATAACTTAATCATAGGCACTAAAAACAACGACTTGAGAAGTTTACAATAAAACAAAATACCAGTAGGGACGTACCCATGTCCCCATGCATCTAAGATTATGTGTTGTACCACATGTTGTATGCAGATAAAAGAAAACAATAGAAGACAAGGACAGAATAACAGGTAATAACTAAGGCGCGGATTAAATCGCCCTAAGGAAAGATTTCGCCTTCCAATGGTGCGAGAAGGCAACAATGACGCCTTCCTCACAGATTCAATGGTTAACAAAGAAATCGACTTTGCACTTTAACGCACTACCCTCTGTAACGAAGAATATAACTCTCTCCGAGGTACGAGAAGAAGAGAATAAAAAAGCAATGAAAGACTTATCCGTTTCTCCACGATTCGTGTAGGGTGAGATGAAGGGATAGTATGCACGAAGTTCTCGTTTCGCTTTACCGGGTGTATAGAGATAGCAAAGACGACTTACGCCTCTCTCAATATCGGCGGCAGCAGGCGACTTCTTTGTATACACGAAGTTCTCTCCCTGCGTCTCTCTCTCTCTGCGTTACGGATCGATCTCTCTCTATGAACACGCAGTTGTTTATATAGAGTTATGATCGTATCATAGATGGAGAAGGACACCTCTCTAATTCGGTTTCACAAAACCAAATCGAAGTAGAACTCTAGCCCAAACCCAAACCCGAAGCGACGACTCGCCCGGTCGTGGCGGGCGTCAAGGCAAAGTGGCTTTGGGTGAGTCCTCCCTCCTAACACAAAAGCCTTTGTACCCTAAGGGCACACCTTATGTTAGAGGTTCACCTCAAATACCTCACTTGCTAGTGGTGGTTCATCAATGTGGGACTAAACAACACACAAGTATTTGAAATACACATGAAGATTCCAACAATCCCCCACTATTTCAAAATACTTATAGTCCCCCACTATAAGAATAGGATATTACAAAAGAAATGGGTTAACGAAATGCCAGAGAGAATCGAAAAAACAATGCATAAGATACTGGTGCTTTTCGGGCTTGAACCCATCATAGGGGTAACATGTCTTATAATACGCGAAAGTGGTGGATTAAAAAATCTTTGAACCAACATTCCCTTGTAGTAAAATAGAGGACATGCACCCACATTGCTCTTTCATTATATGCATCATTATCAAGCGTTTATTTTTTTTTTTGGCCCTACTTGTTACGTGTTATGTGAATGCTCTGTAGTATTTGCCCGAATACTCATAAAGAACCCACCCAGTTCATTTCACGTAGGTGGATATCCATCAAGTGTACATAACGCTTAAAATACACTATCTCATAAAAATAATGGACTATGGATTCCATTAAGAGTAAAATAACTCATCCTTTTTCTCATTGCTATTCAAGTTATACAAAGTATACAATAATGCTATCTAGTCATAAAGGGACGCCTCAAATAAAGACAATAGCATACCGGGCGCGACGAGGTGACTTGTTTTTCCCTTTGAACCTACTTCATGGGATCTCCAATCACATAGGTGGGGTTGCCGTCGTCGCCTCTCTATCTAAGGCAAAAGTCACATCCCCTCGACGATCAACCACTTGTCTCCCCGTTAAGTGGCTTTGTCGAGGATCGGCCAAATTTAACTCGACTTCACATAATCTAGAGCCACAACTCCGTCATTCCAAGAAGCCTACTTTATAGACCGTAGTCTTAGACCTAATATGCCCTTTCTTTTCCCATTATACAATTTGCTCTTTTGCCTTTGCTATTGCAGCGGCGACAAATACAATGCATAGGTACAAATTGAGGCGGTTTTGTACCAATAGGAAGATCTCGCCAAGAGGTTTCTAAGCCACTCAAAATTCAAAGACTTGCTTTTATCTAAAGCAATAAGCTCTGACTCCATGGTTGAACGAGCTATCAAGGTCTGCTTAGAAGATTTCCAAGCGACCGCACCTCCACCTAGGATGAAAATATAACCACTAGTGGACTTGATATCATGAGAATCGATATCCAAATTTTGCATCACAATAACCCTCTATCACGGTGGAGTTTGTCTAAACCTTTATGCCGTAATTCATTGTTCCTCTCAAGTACTTGGCTAATCTCTAACGCGACTCAATGTTCCCGACTAGGACAATGAGTGTATCCGCTTAGCCTCGCTAACTGCATAAGCAATGTCGGTCTAGTGCAATTCATCAAGTACATGAGACTACCAATAATTTGGGCATATCTAGATCGAAGTACACCATGTTGAGCATTTTTCCTCAAGTTCACTATTTGCCTCATAAGGTGTCGACACAGCTTATTATCATAAAAGTTAAACTTCTTCAAAAACTTCTCAACATAATGCTCTTGTGAAAGCGAGATAGCCATCATCGTTTTCGATGATTTTGATTCCAAGAATCACATCGCCTTCTCCCAAATCCTTCATTTCAAATTGGGAGGATAAAACATCTTGGTGTTTCTCACAACATCAAGGCTAGGACTCTTGATTAACATGTCATCCACATATAGACAGATAATCACATATGAATTCACATCAAAAGATTTGAAGTAAATACATTTATCAAAGATCATTTATGTGATATCCATTAGACATCATGACACTGGCAAACTTTTCATGCCATTGTTTTGGCTTGTTTCAACCCATATAAAGACTTAACTAACTTACATACTTTATGCTCATTCCCCGGTACTATCAGACTTCAGTCACATCATATATATTTCTTCATCAAGATCACCATTCAAAAATGCAGTTTTTACATCCATTTGATGAATAAATAAATTATGAATAGCAGCTAGAGCCATTAGAACTCTTATAGAAGAAATCCTAGTTACAGGAGCATAAGTATCAAAATAGTCAATGCCTTTCTTCTGGGAGAACCCCTTGACTACAAGTCTAGCCTTGTATTTCTCAATGGAACCATCTAGTTTCAATTTCTTTTTGAAGATCCACTTGTAACGTATAGGTTTCGCCCCAGGAGGTAGATCAACTATCTCCCATGTGTGATTAGCTATAATCGAATCTAGTTCTGAGTGTATAGCATCCTTCCAGAAAGGAGCATCTCGAGAACTGATTGCCTCATTATACGTCACAGGATCATCATCAAGAAGAAATGTGTAAAAGTCATCACCAAAATTGGTGGATTTCCTGTCTCTTTTACTCTTCCGAATTTCTTGTTCAGAAATTTCAGATCTATTGATTGTTGTTCACTAGGAGCTACCAACCTCTCAATGCCAATTTTCAAAGGAAACAAATTCTCAAAGAAATCAGCATTTTTACTCTCTATAATAGTGTTAGCATCGACAAGGTTATTATCAGATTTTACTACTAAAAATCTATATGCAAAGACTATTATGAGCATAACCAATGAACATACAATCAACAGTTCTAGGTCCCAATTTTCTCTTTTAGGTTCGCTTCACAAGAACCTTAGCAAGACACCCCCACATTTTTAAATATGTCAGGTTAGGTACATGACCTTTCCATAACTCATATGGTGTCTTATTCCCTGTTTTCTTGTTGGGTATTCTATTCTGTATATGGCAAGCAGATATGATTGCTTCCCCCCACAAGTTCAGGGGAAGCTCGAACTTTACAAGCATAGCATTCATCATCTCTTTAAGTGTTCTTTTTTTTCTTTCGGCTACTCCATTAGACTCGTGGAGAGTATGGTGGAGTAGTCTCATGAATAATGCCACTCTTGTTACAAAAGTCCCGGAAGGGGTTAGACTCATATTCTCCACCCCTATCGGACCAAGTCTCTTAATCTTACAGCTTAAGCCGGGTTTTCAACTTCAAATTTTGTACTTAAGAAACATCTCACCTGCCTCATGCTTGTGGTTCAAGTAAATATACCATGGTGTACCTAGAGAAGTCATCTATGAATGTAATATAATAAAACTTCCCCTCTAGACATGGTACTTCTGAATTCACCCAAACTGTATGAATAAGAGTTAGTAATCCAGTTTTATCTCTAGACACGCTTCTACGTGGTTTCTTCATGGCTTTAGTCTCAAAGACATATCTCACATTTATCATTAGAAAAATCAGAAATATTAGACAATAAACCACATGCTTTCATCCTTTTCATATCTAACATTTACATGTCCTAGTCTACCATGCCATATATTAAAAGAGTCAAGCAAATAAGCGTATGCATTCATTCTTATTAATAATAATGTTGTCAAGTACATTCAACATGAAAAGACCATCAAGTTATTACAATAACCTTTACCAACAAAACCCTCATTCTTTGTCGAAACAAACTTGTCACTCTCAAAAGTCACCTTTGACGCCTTTTTCCCAAGGAGGGACAAAATCAGATTCGACAAATCTCTCGAACATGAAGAACATTACTAAGTGAAAGGGTTTTCCTGAAGTTAACTCAGGAAGAACCTTGCCTGCTCCCTCAACAGAACAGACCTAGAGTCACCCATATAGACCTTTTTATCTTTCACTAGTATGTAATCTGAGAAGGCTTCAACATCACCACGACGCGTGGTGGCACCGTAATCTAGTACCCAGCCTCTTCCCAAAGTGGCTATGAACACTTGTGACACGACAAAAAGAAAGAACAATATCATCTCCCTCAACTAGATTAGCATTGGGAGGATCATCGCTGTCTTTCTTGTGTCTCAGACCGAAAAGCCCTATGTCCAGTTTACCACAAACATAACAATTTCCATTGCCAATTACTACACTCCTTTTAAAAGAAGTGCCTTTGACCTTGAAATTCTTATTTTGTTGGACTTCTTCTTAGAGGTTTTGTTAGATTTGTTTGGGATTACCTTCAACGATATTGGCTTTAGAATGAAATTCCTTAGACAACACCTCATCCCGAAGTCTTGTTCTTTTCCTCTATGTGAATGTGAATGATCACATCCTCAAGAGTCATTCATTCGCTTACGCTTTATGCTTCATACTATTTTTATAGTGTTTCCAAGACTCGGGAGTTTCTCAATCAAACATCCAAAGAACAAAGGATTCGGGTAAATTAATACCCTCGCCAAATCATTAATCAGCACATGAAAATCATGGATTTGAGACGTTACATCTCTATCCTCTCTCATATGGAACTTTAGAAAATTCCCAATAGCATATTTCTCGAAAGTACCAAAGATCCTTCTATTATGTATTTCTTGTTCAAACTCTCCCATATATCATGTGCATTCTTATTTGAACAATAAATATCAAAAATCTCATTGGACAAGGTACTCAAAATAGCATGACGACATACCTTATTCCCATTGAGCCAGCGCGGCTTGATTTCTTTTCGAATCATTAGAACC
Source organism: Coptis chinensis (assembly GCF_015680905.1). Taxonomy (NCBI): domain Eukaryota; kingdom Viridiplantae; phylum Streptophyta; class Magnoliopsida; order Ranunculales; family Ranunculaceae; genus Coptis; species Coptis chinensis. The sequence continues at coordinate 14,656 of NW_028238114.1, read as the reverse complement.
CTCCACCTGCGTCAGATCGCTGAGATACTTTGCATAGTTGAGTACATCTAGGGCTATGAACACCCTTTCTCTCCATCTCTTGAAGTGTGAACCGTTGAAGGATTCAATCTTTGACACATTAGGTAAATTGCGAGCATTCATTCAGAGGTACGCAATCTCTCATAGACGGTTACTTCCATGACTCGAAATTAGTTTCTTTGATCGGGCGTGGTGTCAACAGGTGTAGACATCTTGATCTTTCCTTAAGATTGTTGTATGCAGATAAAAGAAAACAATAGAAGACAAGGACAGAATAACAGGTAATAACCAAGGCACGGATTAGGCTGTCCCAAGGAAAGATTTCGCCCTTCCAATGGTGCGTAAAGGCAACAAGCATGCCTTCCTCACATGATTCAATGGTTAACAAAGAGCCTGAATTTGCACTAAAACAGACTACCCTCTAGAACAGCAATATAACTCTCTCTGGCGGCTGACAGGAAGAAGAGAATAAAGAAAGCAATGAAAGACTTATCTGTTTTCTCCGATTAGGTGCAGAGGCTGAGATGAAGGGATAGTATGCACGAAGTTCTCGCTTCTCGCTTTACGGGTGTATAGAGATAGCAAAGACGACTTACGCCTCTCTCAATATCGAGGCAGCAGCAAGACGACTTCTTGTATACACGAAGTTCTCTCCCCTCTCTCTCTCTCTCTACGTTAGGATCGATCTTCTCTATAAACACAAAGTGTTTATATAGAGTTATGATCGTATCATAGATGGAGAAGGACACCTCTAATTCGGTTTCACAAAACCAAATCGGTAGAACTCTAGCCCAAACCCAAACCCGAAGCGACATTCGCCCACTAGATTCGGTTGCGGCTGCCGCGTATGGCTTTGGGGTGAGTCCTCCCTCCTAACACAAAAGCCTTTGTACCCTAAGGGCACGCCCTTTATGTTAGAGGTTCACCTCAAATACCTCACTTGCTAGTGGTGGTTCATCAATGTGGGACTAAACAACACACAAGTATTTGAAATACACATGAAGATTCCAACACCACATAACCCTCGCTCCTCGTGTTCGCATTCGGCATCATAGTCCGACCTATCATCTCCTTTGATCCGCTTTGCTATTAGCCTAAGCTTCCAAACGATACTAGTTGTTGTCCATACTCCATAGGCATTTGGTAGATCCAATGATCGCTTAACTCAACTCGCTCAAGAAGTTTGCTATGAGGAGACACGATAAAAGAAAAAGAAACGCCAACATGGAAAATGACTTTTGGACATGTCACTTTCATCAAAACGCATACCTTGTAGCAAGTAATTGCAAAAGCTTTTTTTTCTTTCCAGAGTTTTGGAATTTAATGGAGAATTGCTACTCCTCAAATACTTATCCACTACCAAGAAGTTTCGAGGCTCATTGGCATAACAAAAGTCAAATTTCAAGTGCAGTCAAGGCGCTTCCGCGAACCAACCATTTACACTTTCATACACCCTCAGATCATTTACGTGTCCTTGTCAGATCCATGTCCTAGGTTTTATCATATATGATATAACTTGTGACTATAGTTGATTTTTTTAGTTCATAGTATTATATAATGGTATCTCACATGCATAGCCTCCCATAAAGCAGATGGAATTTATTTTTAACAAACTATGCATACACATAGATTGCGTAAATATTACTTTTGAGTTTTGACCAAAACGGTACTCTCAATAAAACATCGAACACGCCAATGCTCTTAAACAATAGCTCAAGAATAACAAAGAATGCATAATAATATACAGCAAAACCATAGACATCGAACAAAAGAATGCATAATAATATATAAGAAAACCATAGACATCGAACACGCCAATGTTCTTACGAATAGCTCAAGAAATACAAAGAATATGCATAATAATATACAAAGAAACCACAAATGAGCAAAAGAACTCACTTTGTAATGCGAGCTAATAGTATCCTCCAAACAAAGCTTTCTTTAACACCTATGCAGAAGATTACTATGCTACAATTTACATGGACACGCAATATATGAATAAAAATCTGGGTTGGATATTTACTCCGCGTCCGTGTTGGACACGACACATATTGTATGTGATATTGTGATATACCTCAATTTCTCATATTTATCCGTGTCGATATACAAGCACACGACTCGTGTCAATGTAACTTGGGAAAAGTAGGCATCGTAAACGAGATCCGAGTTAATTAGTTTAAGAAATTACAAGTACACCAGGGAACAAATTTAACATAAATAAGAATTAACTTAGTAATAATCCTTTAAATTGAAGGTAAGATATAATGGATAACACAAAATAAAATAACCTATCAAGTTATCGATTAGAATAATTTAGAACATTTAAAACTTACGAAGTTCAACTGATGTACCATGACAACTAAGGCTTGTTTGTCATAGCATGTCATACATAACCCGAAGTCCCAACCGAGAATATCATCCGCAGCTCACCATTAGGGCATCTCCAATGGAGAGTGGAAAAATCCACCTCCACATAGGTTCCACATAGGCCATTAGGATTATACACTCTAGAGAAATCTCAAATACATAAAGTGTATATTTACTATTTGTGGCTATTCCAATGGTAGGTGGAGGCAAATGTGTAAAATAGATAGCAACGGACTTAAACTGTCACAGCCCATTCAAAATAATGTAAAATAACAGATTTGGTCCGGTCGCAAAGCTTAAAACAAATAGTGGTCCACTTTCAAACATCATTCAAAGCAACGTCCGTATTTTTAAGTTTAATATATCATCGAAATTTACGGACTTAGACCGTCGCAGAAACAGAAAAAATAAAGCTTCAAACGTGTGTTGAAGTGGACGTCCGAAGTTTTTAAGTTAAACGTGACGTTATTTTAAGTGACGTCCGGGCTTTTTATTAACTAATAGCTGAGGGGGAATTCCCCACCCTCTCTATTAGCTAATACACTATTACCTACGGTATAGCACCCCCATTGGAGAGAGTTTTTTGATATTTGGGGTGTAAAATTTCCACTCTATACGGTTTACACCCCCCATTGGAGATGCCCTTACAATAAGAAATTACGTTGTGTAGTGGGCAAATATCGTGCCTTTAAATATGTTTATCTGATATTTCAAAACTCGAGATATTGACATGAGAGTCAATGTATCGATATATTTCGTGATTATTTCAAATATTTGCCGGTATTAAGCGGGAAAAGAAGGAGGAAGACAATGGACACGTGTCAGGAATTAATTGGGTCAAAGCTAATTAAGGACACTATATAAAAACCGGATGAAGTGAAAAAAGATTCATTCGATCATTCCCACAAAAATTATTAGAAACAGGAGAGAGAAAAGAGAGAATTAGAGTGATTATAAAACCTTCATGAATATTCAATAAAAAGACTTCATTTATTTCATATCCGATACACAATTTCATTCAAATCATTATTTAATATTCGTGATCTTAGAACAATTAAGGAAGATTGTTCTTAGACATCACATTGGCGCCGTCTGTGCATCGAGAACAAGAAAATTTGAAGTTTTCTTCTTCTTCGATTTAGAATCTGAAGTGTTCTCTAAGTTTGAGTGAAAGAAACGTGAAAGAATAGTGAGAAGTGAATCATAATGGCTCCAAAGAAGTGAGCAAATAGCAAGCAAATGGATAATGATAATCAATCACAAACAAGGAATATAAGAGCTTCAGTAAGTAAGCAATATCAGGAAGAAAACATTGAAGTAGAAGTTTCACTTCAAGAAGTCTTGAAGAGGTTAAGGGAAGTGGAAAAATAGAATGTTATATTACTTAAGGAGAATCAAGAGATGAATAATGGAAGTCCGAGTTAGGTTGTAAAAGATCTCCATAGGGAAAAGGATGATGCTTGTAGTTCAAAATCGGTTAGTCACTTTACGGAAAAGGCATCGGCAAGAAATGAAAGAATTGTAGAAGCATCGCCAATACCTAAAATTCTGATACCACAACCCATCACCAAAGAGATAATACAAGAGATGATGTAAAAGCAGTTGGGAAACTAGCTTCTCGAAAAAACTCCAGCTTCAATAAGAAGACTGGCAGATGATGTCAGCAGAAATCCAATACATCAAAGTGTCGAGATGATGCCCATTCCACCAAAAACTTCCATGCATCGCGTTTGATTCTTTCAGCGAGTTTTGGTTCTGGGGGAAGTGAAGAAACTTGCAAGTAGTGGATATAAGGAAGACGCCAATCTTGTGCATCGGAGATCATCACTGGCTCGATAGTATCATATCGAACTTCGGACTATCATCCGCTTCATGTACCAACTCACTATCCGCTTTTAGCCAATTCAGGAGGAACAAACAGATCTACAGATTCTAATGGAAGATCCAAAGTATGGTCATGTTGTGAATTTTCCATCTCCTTTTCCGCTTCGAGTCATGATTGGTGCGACATTATATCGGGTCGATTTCCGCGTATTTAATATAAGCAAAACAAGTAATTGCTTTCATGTACATACAAGTCATGCAATTCTTTTCGGTAAAGTCAATGCTTGGGTCTTTCTCGAACTCCACAAAGGTGATGTGTCTTGACTTTTCGCTTCTAACGCGGCGGAGAGATAAGCCAATGAATCAAGATGACGATGTCATTTCGAGGTCTTTGAGTGATAGAGATGCTATCAAATTGTCGAGCAAGGCTATGTATCAAACCAAGATAAGCCACCATACGGTCATCTCTTGCTTCAAAAGACCCGCCAAACCGATTAGCCACAAGGCGAAATCCGGTATAACCGAGCTTTCGCGCCCCGGTTCAAAGTCGCTCAAAGGCACAAAACGGCAGTCTCATACTGGCCGTTATTTGAAGCGGCGAAGCTAAGTCGCAATTTTCTCAATCTTCTCTCCGCCCGGGTTTAACAAAAATGCATCCAATTCCAGACCCAGATTTATTATGGGAGCCATCTGAATAAACAATCCATAGGTCAATGGGATTAGGAATTGCGTTTGCAAGTTGGTCTTCGTCGCCCCCAGTTATTGGTGGCAGAATGTATTCCATAGATTCTTCTTGGCACAAGAAATCGTCAATAAGGGAATCATCAATTGGAAAATCAGCTATCAAAGAAGCTAGAGCATGTCCTTTTTCAGCAGTACGACTTTCAAAGACAATGCTATATGCACTAAGATAACTTTCCCATTCGGCTAATCTGCTTGATTCCTATGCATTACGAAGATTTTCAAGTAAAGGGATACCGAAGATAAACTCGACCAACCTCCCCGAAGTATGGTTTTAACCGACGAGCTGCATGAACCAATGCAAGTGCCATTTTTCCATCTTTGAATAACGAGACTCAGCCCGTTAACGCCTTACTTGATAAAAATACGGGTCTACCATCATCGACGAAAAGAACAAAGACTAACAGCTTGAGTTGTAGCTGCTAGGTACATGCCAATCGGTTGACAATCCGAAGGACTTGTCAATATAGAGGATCGACCAAGTATTTCTTCGCTTGTTGCAATGCCATCTCACAATCAATGTTCCAAGTTGTCGCCCCTTTAAAGTCCGGAAGAAGGGATGACAACGATCGGTATATTTAGAAATAAATCTATGAAGAGCGCGTCGACCAAGAAGTCGTTGAATTTCCTTCTTATTTTTGGTGATGGCATATCAATAACGGCGACGTCGATCAGATTAGCCTCAATACCTCTACGAAGTCATGAGGTATCCCAGAAATTTTCCAAGAGAGGCCAAAAGAACATTTGGCGGATTGAGTCTCATGTTATACTTGTTAAGCCTATCAAAACAAGTTGAAGATCGGAAAAGATGATCACCAAGAAGCTTCGATTTAACGACTATATCATCAATATAAGCCTCCATTATTATCCCCAGATCGGAAAAATTGTATTGACAAGCCTTTTGGTAGGTTGCACCGGCATTTTTCGCACCAAAAGGCATAACGATTAGCGAGAAAATGCCTTGGTTCGGTAATGAAAGCGGTGAACTCTTGGTCATCAACATTCAAAGAGATCCGGTAGTACCCCTCAAGAAGCATCCATGAAAGATAGGCGTTGGAATCCCGGTGGCATCCACTAGTTCGAAATTTGTGGCAATGGATACACGGATGAATCGGACAAGTCTGCTTAATGTTTGTAAAATCAATACAAATTCTGATTTGTCCGTTCTTTTTGGCAATCGCGACGACATTAGCAAGCCATTTCGGGTAAGTAACTCGTCGGATAAAGTTAACCGCAAGTAGCTTATCAATCTCCTTTTAACTTTGAGCTTCCGATCAGGTGCCATTCTTCTTGGTTTTTGGCGAACTGGCCTGAAACTTGGATCAATGTCAAGTTTATGACAGGCAACAGAAGGGTCTATTCCCGGCATTTCCTCAATTTTCCAAGCGAAGATACGCTTATTTCGCTGTAAAAGGGAAACCAACTCTTGTTGTTCTACGCTCGAAAGTTCAGCGGAAATAAAAGTGGTTTCTTCCGCTGAATCTCCTACTTGCACTTCCAAAAGTCGATCCACTGTCGGCGGCCCTTGCACATGAGCCTCAATATTATAGATGGAGGGGCACGCTTGGTAACCGTGAATTTGGTAGGGCACTTGCAAGGATCGTATTACCTCGAACTTTAGATTTTTATAGTCATCCATTGCTTTGTCATGACAGGAATGGGCAGATACCGGGTCACTACTTAACCTTGCAAATATGCCCGGAGAATGGAAACTTGACACACGATGAAATGTGGAGACTACAGACCCCATGGAATGTATCCAATCTCTGCCCCAAAATTATAAGTATAGTGGGATCGACAAAATCCATCAATAAGAAATCGAGCTCAACTTCTTTGTTCATTAATTTGATTGGTAAGGTAATTCTTCCAACCGATGAAGATGTTGTCCCGCCAAAACCGATAATAGATTGTCTTCGGCGATGATCATACCCCGAAAGTTGCATCCGAGAATAACATCCACCGAAAATGACGCCGGAAGTGGCCCCCGTGGTCGATCATTACCCGTTGAACACGAAGCACCTATAGACACGCAAATTATAATCGCTGGCGTCATAGTGAGGGTGATATACACCACGGAGATCATCATCGATTGAATCGGAGGGGCTCTTCTTCTTCGGTTTGTCCTGGATTCCTTTGACAAAATCGACTTTGTTGATACGGTTAAACTCACCAACATAACTAACTTTCAAACGCTTTTGATTCTTACTCGACTTTTGGAAAGAGACTCAACATGAGAATGGGAAACATTAATGACATGCTCATAAGTTGCAACAAGAATCACATTGAGAGTTTTTAATAAGATATTCATTTAAAAGTCCTTTCTCCACTAAATTCTGAATCCGACCCGGAGAGAGAAGCGACAAAGTTCTCGTCTCATGGCCATAGTCATTATGGAATTTACACCACAAAGCTTTGTCCTTTTTGCTTTGGTATCTTACTCGAAAGTGGATAAAGCGGAAAGAAGATTCCCACTTTTCAACTTCTCATATATATAGCAGTACTTGGCATTGGCGAAAGGGCTTTTAGCTCAGTAGAGTTTTTCCATCACGATTGAAATTGACTTGCTTCCGATCGTCATTCTTTCCATCGTTATGTTGTTGATCCGACCGTTCCTTTGCTTCGGCTTAAAATTTTTGCTTTCAAAAAATCTTTACTCCGAATATCTTTGTCCCTTGCTGCTTTCGCCGATAGGTTCTCCTCGATACGGATGTGTTGTTCAGCCCTAACATATAGATCGTATCGAGTTTTAGGGACATATTTAATTAGAGAGTGGTAAAGATCCCTTACAATGAAGTTCGAACTTCTGTCTATTTCATAATATAATGCTTCTTTAAAGGCGAAAAGAAGCATCCCATCAGCAACTTCTGGAACATCTGCTGCTGCCTTTCGGAACCTAGTAACAAAAGTACATAACTTCTCGTCACGTTGTTGCTTGATGTTTAGAAGTGAGTCGACATCCTTTGGCGTCTTGCAATTGTGGCGGAAACGGTTAACAAACTGATTTTCTAGTTCATTGAATTGGTGAATTGATCTTGAAGGCAACTCACTAAACCAGCGTAATGCTTCTCCCTTTAGAGTCGATGGAAAGAGCTTACATATGAGCGGATCATCTCCACCCCATAACACCAACTTATTTTTGAACGATAGAACATGCAAGCCAGGATCTCCTTCCGACTCATCATAAAGTTCAAAATCGGGTTGTTTGAAGTTGGGATGGTGGTAAGCTTCTTGAATGTCGATCGAAAACTTATCAAATGCGCCATCATCATTGGCCAAGTTTTTCATTCTTACATCCCTTGACTCTCTATCGTTAAGTTTTTTTGCAATCAACTCTTTCGGTATGTTGTTCATTAGAGTTAAAGTATTGGCTCGAATAACCGGGCACCCGGGTCGTGCCATGTGGAGAAGGATATCTTCCATTATCTCTTATTGGAGTTAGAGATCTTTGGCGGTATGCACGATTAGCTCCGACCGGTGATTGTCTTTGTCTATCCCCAGTAACCGACTTTGTCTAGGCGGTAGTCACCCTGGCGGGTGGTCGGAATAATTATACCACTTCTCCATGTTTTGTTGCTCTTGCCCGGGATGCCGTGGTTCGATTATATTTCGGATGGGGATGGCGGTCCCCGAAATTGCTTCGAGGTAAATCTTCCCTTTGAGATTGGACATGTCTAGGGTAGTAGTTATCCCCGCCAATCCGATTCTCTCCATAAGTACGGGTAATAGGGTCATTACTCCTGGGCGTGCACTTGTTGATTGTGGCTTGAGAAATAGCACGTTCTGTCGGGACACGAAGTGGATCGTCAAGATGGTCCCATACACCGGAATGGCCTCGCGCCCCTTCGGTCGCCTTTGAAGTTGTTGAATTTGCAACATCGATCCCACGCGGCCTTTTGCCTCTTGCCGCCTTCCTTCTCAAGTTCTGTTTAAATTTTTGACTCGTCAGAACTCCGCTCAACCGTATTAGGGGTGAATTGGCTGTTACTATCACCTTTTCCGCTAGTTGGCGTGAGAGTAATGTCCACGTCCATATCCATGTCAAATCGAAGGATCGACATGGACAGACGGGCGGACATGGAGGACTACCGACTTGTCGGTTTTCTTGTTGCAAGGCTGTTAGGGTTGGTGCGGTGTTAATTTACCTTTTCTTGGAGGCGTGGCGGCTACTTTGATTTGGATGTTGAGAATTGATTCTACTACTAGAGCAACTTGATTGTTCAACGGTTCATGCATTGGCCGATTTGAATTTCGGGGTTGCGATTCTTGTTAGTAGGAGGAATATGTTGACTATTTGGTGCGCTTCAGGCTTACCATCTTGATTGTTTCATTAAATAATGAATTCTAAATTCCCCACAGACGAGCGCAATTATGTTTCGGCAATAAACTGCTTCAACACAACGAGAGCAATGGTAAAATAACACACACTAAGAAACAGAGAATTTGATGTTGGGGAGATGAAACCGAACCAAATAATGGCTGCCCGCATTACCCGAAGATCGTTCTCTAGGGATCAAGTTTCCACGTAGTTCCTTATGAAAAATAACGTGGTATTTATATAGGTAAAGTAGAGAGTCCTTGTAGCTCAAGTAATCTTGTTGCTAGAGTAATTGTGATAGAATATAACCCACAACTGATAATTATCTTTTTGATAAGAAATGAATCCGGACATAAATCAATGTATATTAGTGGCAAGCCATGTGGCTAAGGTTCACCTTTCAGAGACACATGAGTTAATGGGCCTGTTACATTAATCCATGATATTGCGGGTGGGCTTTAGCCCCGCTGATTAAATGAATAAAATAGAGACCCCTACTAATGGGCGTTTGCCACGCGTGGGGGTCGAAACAAATACTACATGGAGGACATTTTAAGGGAGGGTGGGGAAAAAACCTTATTTCCAGCATCCGACTTACAAGCTTCGAGAAATAGCAGATAAACCCTTCTGCAATTTCCATAAGGTGAAGAATCATGAGACAAATAAGTGTCTACAACTGCTCAAAGAAGTGGATGATTAATGTGAGATGGAAAGCTTCGAGTTCGTTGGATGCTAGGCGAATAACTGACTATGGTGAATGACAAGCCCTTAGGGGTAATCAATATGATATATGAGGGGGTTATCTCATAGAAAAAGATTATAAGGGATAAAATTCGAAAGATATCAACAGTGAAAGAGGTGCTAGAAGTGAAAGTAGAGCCGATATTGGTGAACCCTTCATTAGTATCGGCAAGCATACCTGGAGCTATTATGTTTGTTCCTGATGATCTATCAAAGGTAATGTTACCTCAGGATAATGCTTTGTTGGTTACATTAAGGATATCAGGATATGATGTGAAAAAGGTACTAGTTGATTGTGGAAGTTTAGTCAATATTCTGTTTTGGAAAGCATATACGGGTATCGGGTTTGATGAGTCACATTTGAAAGAACCACAGTTTAATATGTTTGGTTTTAATGGAACCTCTACTAGGCCAGCTGGGGAAATTAAATTGCCAGTAAGGGCAGGTCCATAGACAATTATGACTAAGTTTATAGTCATCAAGCATCATTCATATCATAATGCTATTTTGGGAAGAAAGTGGATACATGCTATGAGAGTAGTTCCAAGTACTTTCTACCAGGTTATCAGATTTCTGACTGCTTATGGGCCACATGAGACAAGAGGTGATCAGTCAAAATTCGAGAAATACAATTTTGTTACTGTGAAGGGTATGATAAAAGAGAAAAAAGTAGACACTGGGGGCGTCTCGAAAGACACCAGATAGCAATTAACAAAAGTTTTATCTCCAAAGTCCGATACCAAGAAACATCAGGAGGATTTTAGGTTTACATCGGAGATGAAGACAAAGTTGGAAATGGTTCCAAGCAAAACAATGAAAGAAGTACAAAAAGTCAATATCGGTTAGGATAATGAAAGTTGCTTCACTTTTATCGGAACAGAGATGAGTGCAAATATCAGACAAGATTTGGTGGAGTTCTTGGGACAAATAAAGATGTATTAAACAGTGATGGTTGATCTTAAGGTATCGATCCTCTTATATGTTCTCATAAACTGAATATGTGAGAAGGAGCAATTCCAAAGCATCGTAAACATAGGAGGGTCAAATGGCGAAATCATAAAATCGCGTACAAAATGAAATTCAGAATATGTTGGAATGTGGAATCATCAGGGAAATCGATAATTCAGAATGGGCAGCAAATATTGTTGTTGTCCCAAAGAAGAATGACAAGGTTAGAATATGTGTGGATTTCACATATGTTAACAAGGAATGCCCCAAAGATTACTATCCGATGCCAAGAATTGATGAATTGGTCGATCAAACAAAATTGCTCGAAGTTGTTGAGTTTTTGTGATAGGCATTCAGGATATTTTCAAGTTAGAATGGCAGTATTGGACCAACTGAAAACAACATTCATTGTGGAAGAAGGTCTTTATTGTTTCATCAGAATGCCATTTGGTCTAAAAAATGCTGGAGAAACGTATTAGAGGTTGGTCGAGAAAATGTTTAGACATTTGATTAAACATATTGTGGAAGTATATATCGACGATATGGTGATAAAAAAAATAGATGATCATGTTAAAGACCTCGATACGGTGTTCCGAATATTCAGACAATTCAACACGAAGCTCACCCTGAGAAATGTACTTTTGGTGTAAGTTCAGGGAAATTTCTTGGGTATATAGTCACAAAGAGAGGTATCGATGTTAATCCAGACCAGATTCGAGCTATTCAGCAAAGGGTCGGGTTCAAGGGACATATATAGAAGACACATAAATTAACTCACGTTGAGCCCCTCGATCTCGTCACAAATCAACGGTTGGAAAAAAACAAATTAACAAGTACCATTTAAAACCCAGTTCCCCATCCCACTTGAACCGGGTTTTACTAAGAACCCGCTGGGTTTTGGGATTAATATGTTTTCCATGCAAAATAGCAACAGAGAGAAAAAGCCCACCCGTCTTCTCCACCTAGCTCTTGGTTTTCGGTTTCCTTCTCCCTTTCATTAAATACGTCTTGAACTCATGATAAAAGATAAGACAAAGGTACTTCTCACAAATTTATTCTCATTCTCTTTTTATTAGTTTTGCAAATCCGAATTTTAGTGGAAGTTTTTCAACTCCTAGTTTTTGTTATGTTATTTACCAATAGTTACAAAATAAGTAGTTCTCATGTAATTCTACCTTTTTGTTTTAGGTTCAACCAAAAGGAAAAAAGTGATGGAGAATGCCAAATCTAAATATTCATATTGAGATAAGGTTTGGGAATGAAAATTTGAACCAGAGGAACAGTTTGTCCCCAATCGAAAATAATGTCACTAGACTAACTTCAATGCCTAATGAGGTTGAAAATCATAAAGAGTCACATGTGGGTATGCTTTTTGATTCAATTGATGAAGCAAAAGATTATTATCAGGAGTACGGTCATCGAGAAGGTTTTACAGTTAGAATAAGGTCATCCCAGAAAACTCAATCTTGCGTCGATGAAGTCACAAATGTGCTATTTGTATGTTCACATGAGGGAACTCATAGAAAGAAGGAACATAATGTTGATGGCAGGGGGAAAAGTCATAGTTGTTTAATCGTCAAAATAGATTGTTTAGCAAGTATCTCGGGATAATGTACACAAAAAGAAACAAAGAAGTGGAAGGTTCCGCCTATGAGAATGGACATAATCATAAATTTGTTACTCGATTAAACGACATCATTTGCCGCCTAATAGGAATATGCCTCGCTCTTAAAGATTTAACTGAATCATTTGCTAGGGAGAACATGCAGGTGTCGAAAGTTCCTTCTCTTTTTATGGGTGATCTGGTTGGCTATGGCGACAAAGATTGTTTGAACCACTTGCGAACAACAAGGGAAATCAGAAAAAGACTTGGGGAAGGTGATGCTCAATCAGTTATAAATATTTTCCAGAGAAAGTATAAAGAAAATCCCCAATTCTTCTTTGTCGTGCAATTTGATCAAAAAGGAAGAACGACAAATTTCTTTTAGGTTGACCCAAGATCTCATATGGCATATGAACAATTTGGTGATGTTGTAACCTTTGATACTACTTACAGGACAAACAAATTCAAAATGCCATTCGCTCCATTCACCGGGGTCAATCATCACTACCAATCCATTCAATTTGGTTGTGCACTTCTTCATGGTGAAACAGAGACAACATTTTATTGGTTGTTCAAGACATGGGTTGAAGCAATGGGAGGTCGGCATCCAACCTCCATCATCATCAAAGATCACGCTATGTAAAGCTGCCATGAAGAAAATTTTCCTAAATAATAAACATCGATTATGCATTTGGCATATAAAAAGAAATTTGGTGAAAAGTTGGGACACCTTTATTACGACAAGTCGAAGTTCAAGACTACGCTGGAGAAATGCATTCACTTGACATACATATAAGGGTGAAGACTTTGAGAGTATGTGGAAAGCCTTAATGGAAGAGTTTAAATTGAGCAGCAACTCTTGGCTTAATGGTTTATTTGATATGAGAAAATATTGGGTACCTGTGTATGAATACGACTGGTCGTAGTGAGGGGGTTAATGCCTTATTCAATGAGTTTGTTAATTGTAGAACCAATCTAGGAGAATTTGTTATCAGATATAATGAAACTTTTAAAAAAGATTGTTCGAAATGAGTGCGATGAAGATTTTGTTTCAGAGCATAAGGTTCAAATCATGAATGAGCACAATTTGCTATTAAAACACGTGGCAAAGGTGTACACTCGGAATATTTTCTAAAAGTTTCGTATCCAATTAGAAAAGACAGATAAATACAAAGCTAGTGATCCAATACAGGATGGAGTTTGGAGTTTGTGACACTTACATAATTAGTGATCGGCTTGGTGGTCCGGAACAATTTATGGTGAAAGGATACCCACCCCCATTTTCAAAATATTAGTGATACCCCAATTTGTAAGATCCAACGGTCGATTTCTTCATCCCGAAAAAAAAAATTCATCTAAAGTCAGCTTGGATCTTGCAAATGGGGGGTATCACTAATATTTTGAAATGAAGTAAGTCTAACTAACCCACTAAGAGGCGTCATGTGATTGTGCTCACTTCGACTTTAAGGGGATACTCTGTAGACATGTTTTAAAAATACTTGTTCGTCTCGATGTGGAAAAAATTCAAGCCCAGTAAATTTTGAAGAGATGGACAAAAGGTGCTAACTTATTTAGGGCGATAGATGAACAACCACTGCAAGGTAGTGTTGGTTGTCCTAAAGCATTTAGGCTAAGTTATCTATGTCAGTCGATTAACTCAAATTTGGTGTGTTGCTTCCGAAGATGAAAAATTGTATAAGATGGCACTAGTCGGATGGAAAGTCTTTTCCTTAATATTATAGAGGAGCGTGATGAAATTGCTAAAGATGCAAAAAATGGTGAGGCTTCAAGTGTTCCAAACCATCAGGAATGACTCGTGTCTAATGAGTCACGCCAATTGCCATTTAGACCCAGTTATCTACATGAGACAAAAGGGAGACCAAAGGGCGCTTTGAGAAATGAGAACACTAGCGATGGTAAAGGTGAAACCCCCTATTGAGATAGCTTTGAACAAAAAAAAAAAAAAAAAAAAAAAAAAATGAAATGTGCCTTTTATGTAAAACACAAAGCATGACATACGAAGATGTCCAAAAAAATCGAAGCTACAAAATGGACATATGTGAGCCTTGTAAGTAAAAATACTAGTTACTTTGTGGGTG